>NW_020884872.1:5437111-5498441 GCF_003945725.1 Corapipo altera | reverse complement strand
TTTCTTTTTCTTTTCCTTCCTTCCCTTCTTCTTTCCCTTCCTTTTTGTCACAGTCCTTTTTGAAAGATCACAACTGGTGGCCGTGGAAAATGACTCCAAGATAACTAGAGAGTTATTAGGACATCCTAAATGGAATACTCCAAATAACCAGTTCTTCCCCTTTCCCTCTTCGTAAAGAATTGTATACATAGAAAATCAGAAGGACATTCAAAACACATTAACAAAATTTGTCTCCAACAGCTTCAACAGATGTATTTTCCTATGAAAAAAAATCAAAATAGGACCTTTCGTAATTATTTCCCCTTGATAAAATAACCAAAATGACACATTATTATAGAATGTCCTTTCTTGCCCATAACTGTAATAGGTATTTTCAGAATCTATTCCTTAAGAAAAATTGTTATTTATTATATTTAATTGTTACATCACTTTACTTTTGGGAGTATTTTTAATCATGGTTGTTTATGAATGTTTTGCAGGTCAAATGAAATTTAAAAATGACCATTGAACATTTAAAAGCCAGACCAAACACCATTTTCCAAAGTGTTGATTTGTAGGAAATCATGGAATGAAACATTTGTAATTCCTGACTTTTCTGTGGAATTGCAATTCCAAGTTTGGACAAGCATACCTGCTTCACCTGGGAAGGATAGACTGATGCTATCAGGGATCCCTGGTAAACTGAGTTGACTTTGAACTGATGACATAGTAATGAAGGTTTTAAATTCCTAAACCATCCAACTGTCTATTAACAGCTCTTTAAACTTACTACAGACACACTGATACTGATCTGCTTATTACTGCAGAAATTCTAAACATAAACATTATTATGAAATCTTGTTTTAGCCACCAAGAAAGGAGAGAGACTGAAACACTTGACAGTTTTTCTTTGTCTTGTATTCCATGTGTGAGATTGGAGTTAGACAGAACAGCCCGGTAACCTACTCTGAGAGAAAAATAAGTCCTTATAGGACAAAATGACCAGCATTATTCAAACAATTTAGACTGAAAGGGCTTAGGAAAAGGTACCTGAGGCAGAGGGAAGGAGAAACATCGCAGCTGAGGAATATAGAGTACAGAAAAGTGTGGTAAGGACACAGATGTGTGCTTTTGTCAAGAAATGGTTCTTTTTGAGAAGGTTAATTAACAGGATAATGCTTTTATGATGTGTGTTTGGCACTATCAGCCAGAAAAGGGTTGCCAAAATGGACAACCCCTTCATACTATGGGAAAGAAGACAAACCCTTCTGACTATAAGCAATTTTGTACCATTAAGTGTTCCTATAAGGCTCTTTTTCCTACTTTGAAGCAAAGAACAATTACACTGTCTGTGTGGAATACATGCCCGCTTTCCCTGGTGTGTTTAAATTGCTAAATGTAACTGCCTTCCCTCTTTCAGTTTTTGTTTCTGGAGTGATTGTGCTCTGCAGCCTGATTTCCAGTTGAGTCCACTCAGAAATAGGGTGCTGAAACCTGATTGTTTCCACTATTGGAGGCTGCCTTTTTTTAGTGCCACACACTGCCCTAATGAGCTTCACCCCAAGCGCACGACTCAGCTGGCAGTGAAAAACAGGAAGCATTTTGGCACACATTTTCCCTTTGTGGGGTGAGAGAGGAAGCAGACACGAGCCCTGGCTAACAGTAACACAATTAAAATGGAAACAGGGAGCTGCCTTGCCCTTGGTGCAGCCTGAGATCAAACCTGGGTCACCGCTCAAGGTTGTCTCTCTGCCAAGACCCCCGGTTTGGATTGGAGATCTACGAGAAACATCCACGATAAAACTCACATGCACATGGTCTCCAGGGGCCTAGGCCAGCAAAGCCAAAGGGAAGTCTGTCTGCAGACAAAAAATCTGGAACCAAAAGATTTTCCACGAGATCTGGATCAAGCCCTATCTCCTCCCTTCTAGTGAGCAAGGAACCGTTCGGTTAAACAGGTACAAAAGTTTGTCAGGTGAAGATTGCTGCCGTATTTAGTCCTACAAGAGTCTTTAAATACCTATAGCATTAAAGAAACTGTGGTGTCTGTATTTACACTGAGCCACCTGTATCGTGCAATTTGCAAGTGCAGATATTCAGGATCTGACAAAGCAAAGTGTCTTTTGGTGGTAATTCCTGTCAGTGGGCCCATTTCAGCTGTTGACAAACTTAGGATCTAATTCTCCCAGCTGTCTTCATGGACTTCAAGGACTTTGGAGTCCTTCTCATAATTGTGTCTGAGAGCCCCTATTGTTAATTCATCTTCATCCTTGCTCTCTGACAGTCAGTCAGGCTAAGCTGTGCCTAGTGATGATGTGGGACATAAAACTAATTGTATTCATAAGGAGTAGAGGGGTTGACTGGTCTAACTGATCAGATTAATCCTTTAGGAAAATATCCAGGAAAATACCATGTGAGTGGACCACTGGACCCAAAAAGTTCCTTTCAAGGTTGTATTCCACTAGAGACCACCAAAAAGAAAAAGAGGTGTGTCCCACTGGGCTGCACACAGCTTTCACTGACTGCCCTGATCTACACATGGTCACGTACAGCCTGCTGGAAAACCCTGCTCCTTTATCCAAATGGGACCATTCAGGTATGTGTATGTTTGCAAAGGCCTCTCCAGCAGTGCCTGAGTACATGGATGAAGGAACAATCTTCCTTTGTGACCTACTTTATTAACGGTTCATAAAATATCAGCCTGCTCTCTCACAGATATCATACCTGCTGGTCTGACCGCCTCTCCAAAGAAGGGAAAGTTGATGCTCAGTGTCAGGAACTGCTGTGCACAAGGAATGGAAGCTTCTGCCCATGCTACTCCCGGTTGCCTTCTGCAGGCAGCCCGAGAACAGCTACTTTTTCTCCTTTTAGCTTACAACAGATAACACTTTCCCCCCTATAGCCACTAAGGGCCTAGGTGGCTGTTGGGAATTTTTTGTTATTAGATTTATTTCTTCATCTGGGGTGTTTTGTAATAGCAGGAAGCATGGGGGCAAGGAGGTGGGAACAACATTAACCTTCCTTTCTTTCATTGGTAAATAACACTAAAAGCAACTTGGAAGCTATGCAGTTGTAAGAACAAAATGTAATCCCATTCTACACCTTGAGACATTTTTTCTTAATGCACACTTAGCAAAGGTGCATGAGAGAACGTTTTAGCATGACAGTATTAATCTATGTTTCATTATGTCTGTCAGAACAGGATTCATGAGGATAAAATCTGTGCTGAGCAGGAGCATTCTCCTGAAACCTCAAGTATGATGTTTCTGAAAGATGGCAAGGTGAAATTTGTACCATGTTCATCAAAAGCCAAATCCTACAGTCCTCACCACTGGCCAAACAAAATTTCTGAGCTAGTGCTAAAGGTACCCTTAAAAAAAAGATAGAAAAATGCAGACTGATATTGGTGTTCAGCACAGTCAGGATGTCATCTCTTTCTAACAAAGGGATATACTTTCTGTCATAGTATCATGGACAGTACCTATATAAAGCAGTGTCATCCCAGTAGCCAATTATTCCCACTTAGTGAGCAGAAACTGCATAACGAGATGTGATGGCATTTCCTGAGATACAGAGGAAGAAGTAATTAAAAACATCCCACCGGGTAATGCTCATCAGCTTCTGCATAGTGTTCGGGTGAACTGCTAAATTTTATGGAAAACTTCATCTCTCTCATCCCAGTGGTCAGCCTTCATCTGCTCTTCGTGCAAGAACTGAACACTCATCAAGAACTGTTTAGGGCTTTCTCAGTGTAAGTAAAAGAATAAAGCAGTTTTTTTACGATAAAGACCTTTGTCGTCTGTAGAACTCCAAGTAATTTACAAATAACTCAATATCTCCATCTTGCAGATGGGGAAGCAGGTGACCAAGGATGAGCTGGTCAACCCACGGTCACTTGGAAACAAAGCCTGGAGAGCCCTAAAATCTTGACCCCTAACAGAGGGGCTGCATTCACAAACCCAGATGCAGAAAGGACATTTCAGGGAATGAAACCCAGCTCTGTTTTCCATATTGTAACAACCATGTCCTTAAAAACAAAACCGATACAAAAGAAGACAGTTGGATGAATGGTGGAAAGATGACATTTGATCACCTTAAATGGAAAATCCAAGCAATGTAGACAGTCTGCTCATATGTCATTCACAGGTATGAGTCTCTACAAGCCAGTTTTGCAAGAGTTTGTAGATCTTTTTTTATGATTGTGTTTCAGCTTCAAATCTTATTGGCATCTGCCCACAAACTTGTCATCTCTGGAAACCCCAGCTTATGCTAAGTGAAGGCCCTTTGAGGTCTCTGAAAACACACGGAATATGAAAAAAGGCAGAAATGAACTGGGAAGGGAGAGGAAGCAGAAGACAAAGCGTAAAACATAAAGTAAAAAATAATAAATTTGAGAGAAAGGAAGCAGGAGAATGAAGAAGATTAAGAGAAGGGAAGAATCACGAGAAGAAATATAGGAGGAGAGATAGGGAAATTTGGTTTTAATTATGTTTATTGTAGTTCTTCATGCACAAAATTACAGAGTGAAAACAACATAAACAGCTCTGCTGCAGGCATGCTAGGAAACAATCCATAAAGCAAGAAAACGTTACACAGGAGCTTGGAGTGACTTGCTGCATTATTCACTACGTAGTAATTGCCCTAAAGAAATTAATGAGACTTTTTTCAATTAGTTTGGCTGATAACTGGAAAGACGTGTAGGATTCTTTGCTGTAGATTCTTTACCCAAGTAACAGATAAAAGATAACTAAGACCTTTAGAAGCTGGTTGTAAAAATAAAAAGTTAGATATGCTCTGTGCAAGAGAGGCACCCCTGCCCCAGTGCAGGACCTCTCATACCAGAAGGAGGATATGTTAATACAGCAGGAGACAATACCTGCTCATAGAAATTGCAGAAAACCTTGGAATGAAGAAACAAGCTGTGCTGAAAAACATTCTAATAAAAGATTTTAAAAGCCCAAACCCTGAGCCCCAACAATTCACGAATCCACCTGTAAAGCTGGCCCAACTTTCAGCTACTTGCATGGTACAAGGGAGAAACATAACAGGAACAATCAAGTAATTTAGGTATGATGAGTTTTGACATGGTAAAGTCATTCTACCCAAAGCATTGCATTCTCTTCCCCACTGATTAAGGCCATCAAGGTCCCAGATGCCACATTTAGGGCTTTCCCCCCTTATTTCTAAACCTGTACTAATTTTATTTACTCTCTTGAATGTAGGAAACTTCAGAAAACCCTTTGACCTGAAGGGCTGAATGGAGAGAACCTGCTATCCACAGCAGATTTCTTTATTTCCCCCTAGAGTTTGGATGATGATCACAAAGATTTTTCTTTTCATTTCCTTATTACCCGTTTCTACCTTTGAAGTTTTCTAATTTAGAAATCCATGATTCTTCATCTTCTTCATCTCAGGTCTCTAGCTGCTGGATCTTCCCTCGTAGCAGCTAACAAGGCTGGGATCATTAACCAAACAATCAAGGAGAAAATCTAGACACATTTTCATAGGAGGATATTCTTTCTTGTTATAACACTGACAACGTATCTTAAAGTTTCCTGTCAAAATGTCCTTGAAATCTGCTGAGTGTTATCCTTGCCAAACACATTGTCACAAGAATTCTGCTCGTTTCTAGCAAAATCCTCTGAACTGGTTCGTACAACTTCTGGTTAAAAAAAGAAAAAAAAAGATAAAATCAGCGAACTACATACCCAGCAACAATGCAAAATTATAACAAAGTGTCCACACTCCCAAAGGATTTATGTGTACAGGTCTACCTGTGTGTGCACATGTTCTGCACGGTGTGACTTGGCAGCTGGGCTCTGAGCATCTGGCACACCTGCAATGTCAAGGGAGCAGCTTTGTCACAGGAGGAGTTTTGTGAGTCATCCCACCGATGGTGATTAATTGGCACAGCACGTCGGCAGAGCTCGGACCAGCCTCGGACTGCGTGGACGGGCATCCTGTACAGCTTTTGTCCTGCCAGCTGCCTCCAACACTCATTAAACACTCCTGCCCCACTGGCCAGTTGAACATGACTGATGCATGCTACTCTCTGGAACAGCCTGTCTTCTCTTATGCCCTTAACCCGCCACACTCATACTGTATTTCTCTCTTAAAACCTCCCAACAGAGCAAAAGTGTGTCCATGGAAACCTTCCTTGCTTTACACGAGCTATGCAGTCTGTTGCTACACTTTTGCATCGGATTTGTTACTGGTGCTTATTCACTTGGAATGAAACTGTAAACTTGTCTGGAGATGTCCTGAATTATTCATAGGCAACATGTACAAAGATAAGTCAGGGCATGAGATATACAACATCTCATGCTGAAAGCAACATGGGGTGTAAGAGGGAATGATGCTTTGTGGGAGAGCTGCATCCCGACCACTGGGAATGACTTGGAATTGAGTAATGGCCATTAGGACCTGAAATCCAGTTTGCCTTTGACAATGGAAGTCGGGGGAAGTTTTGACAGAGCAGCTGCCTTTGCCTCACTCTGGTTGTGAACACAGCATTGAGGGCTGAAGTCACTTCCAAGTTTGTATTTAGAATTTCATAGGAGCACATAGAGGCAAATATGTCTGATAGAGCTTAGGCAGCTAATTACTTCTTTACACCTATCAAGGAAGTAGTTAGATGACCTCACATTGGCAATGGCTCCAAAGCTGAAGCTGGAAAACTATACATGCAAGTTGGATAAATAAATCAATTTCAGATTTGTCATCCAGCATGTTTTGAGCTCATTTTTCACACAGTGAAGGTATATTCACAATAAAGTATTTGTGCCTTACAAATAATTTCTACCTTCGTCTGAGGTCTGGTACTGAAACAGCCAGAAGCCACTGTTTGTGAACTATTAGTGGACCTTCTTTGAAAATATTGGGTCCAGTTCTGGTTGCACAGCACTCCTGTATATGTTGTACAACTTTCATTTCTACTCTGAGTCTGCAGGATAAGAAATGGGCCCATCTATAAAACCATCACCTAATCAGGCAGTCATGATTTTCTAAAAAAAAAAAAAAAAAAAGACATATATATATATTACTCCGAGAAAAACTAAATGAATTTTCCAATTGGCAATCTTCATCTGGGAATATGTGTACTGGATTGCACAGAAAGTTGACACCAGCCTTCACAAGCCACCCTTGTCCATCAGGGTCTCATCAGCACAGCAGTGACAGTCTGAACTGTGGAAAGACATATTTCAACAGTAGCTAAATGTGGGAGATGAAGTGATTCCATGCTGAAAACACTTCTGTAGGCCTTGGATTAAATAATCAGTTGAAGTCTTGTGCTCATCGTTGTCCAAAATCGGAAAATTTATTTGAAAACACAAAATCTTTGAGAGAAGATAAACTTGGTTCTGACGCAGATATAACCATTAGCAGACTTGGGGAATCATCCAGATTTGAAGATGTTAGTCACCAAAGCAAGGTACCACATGCCACAGCACAGGCTATTGGATTTAAAAATAAGAAAGCTACCTCCCCAAGCCACCGCTGGTTGACCAATTTGACCACTGGGAAGAGACATGTTCCTATTTAAATTAACTCAAACTTCCCTCTGTGCTATCTTTATTTTAAAATCAGATTTATACCAGTTAGCAATTTTTCCCTAAAGCACTTTACAGATCTGTGCCATCACAGTTGGTGTCTGACTTTCAGCTGTCAGTAATGTAGTGCTGCAAGATGTTTTTAACTTAAATTATATATATATATATCTATCTTATATTTAAATTACTTCAGAACTGTGTATAGAGCCTTGTTTTTAAACATTTGTTCTCTTTCTGGAGATTGTGTACACGTGCAGAGTTTGTTAGGAATCCAAGAATTTTCTGATTCTAATACTCCTACGGAATATGACTAAATATTCAGCAATGCTTCAAATTAAGTTAATGCCCCACCCTAGCAGATCAGTTCTTCAAACAGCCTACATTCCTTCACCTGGGAGTGGAAGGAAATCATGAAAAAAAAAGTAAATAAAGGAGTGAGATGGAAAGCATTTTTGCTGCACGATTATCCTGATTCTCAGCTTGCACTCCCTGAGAAATAAGATGGAAGAGCAACCCTTGAAATGCCCCTTGATCATGGCAGGGAAAAATTGCTTGTGGATCAGTACTACCATCCATGCTCACCTTGACCAGCATCTTACTCTGACAGGCCTCTGAATTTAGAGAGGGATCTCAATGCCTTATGTTTTAAAAGCATAATAGATACGAGTGAGACATCCCTCGCAGCACTGTTTCTGCCCAGCTCTCACTGTGGGCTGGAGCAGAGAGGAGGAAGAGTGTTCAGGACACCTCCTCTCCCGTTGTGCAGGATACCGTTCTTTTTACTCAGCCAGTTTCTCCCAGTCTCTCCATAAGGCAGCATTAAAGCTTGAGTTCCTGGCTCCCAGCGTAATTTTCACACATAACCAACCTGTCTGGGTTGAAGAGCTGGGGAGGAGCATATTTCCACACACACATGTACTTGAGAGCACACTCATCCACCTCCATACACCATTTCATACTTATTAGGCAAATATCACAATGACAGCAGACCTTCCTTCCAAACCATCTGGAGGGAATAACTCAGAAATTTTGCAAGACTTTTCCTTTCTTCCTACTGTAATGATTTCGTTACCATAAACCAACCTCCTAGCAGAAAAATCAGTGAATTATGCACCGTGCTGAGCAAAGCCTTGGTGCAGGGTCCATATTTTGCCATTTAGCTCACGACAAAACTCACATGTTTATCAGTCATGCTTGGGAGCATTGCTACTCTTCAGCAGAGATTTTTGCCTTCTGAGGAGGCGGTTTGTGTTCCATACACCCTCTGAATCACATTCTGCTTTTTAGATTTTGGTATGCAACGATGACACAGCAAATTACACCCTTGTAATATGAAAAGATAATATTTTTCTAGCAACAGTTCATAATGCTGTGACCAGCTAGTCCAAAATGGTTAGCAACGACACATAGTCAAATTCTCAAAGGCCTGCTGGTACTGCAGCTCCTCAGAGTCTCTCATTTCCCAGTTTTAGGCTTGAAATGAATGGAGCATCTTGCATGAAGGCATTCCACTCTGGATCATACAATAGTGGGAGTTTCAGAAGAATCTAAGCTTTCTTGACTTTAAGAAGCTCATCTTACATCTTGTGTCTTATTCTCATGATGAGACAACATCTTTGATGACCACTGTGTATATATGTTCTTGATAAGGGGAGATAGAGTCATCCCTAAATCCTCTGCACCTCCAAAAAAGAGATAAATGTGAGCAAGGGAAACTCCATTGCACAGCATGTGCTGCTACTTACTTACTTTGACTTGACATTGATGGATGCATTCAAGTATTTACAAGCTGCCTGATGAGATGACTCAGAGAAAGTTTGAAAGAAACAGCACGGCTGACACCCCTGCTTGAAGGGGGAGGAAGTGGGAGGGAAAGATTGCCTTGAGATCAGAGTTTGTGGTTTTTTAAAATGCTGCTGCTTCACAAGCCCACTCTTTGTGCTGGAGTAATTATGTGGGTGTACTAGGAAAAAAAGCTAAGCAGCTTGAGAAAGGTCTGGCTGTGGGGAACCCCAAATTTAAAAATCTCGAAGAAGTAGAGCAGCTCAGTAGTCCTGGAGGAGGACATGCAAGCCATCTTTGCAAGAGCCCAGAGCAGTTACTGGGTCAGTCCTAGGACAGTTTGGGGTGAAGGTCAGCCACCCATGGGCAACAATGCCTACTTTTCCATCATCCTGCCTGTAGAACTCCTCCCTCCTGGGGTTGCCCCCAGTCTGTGGCATTGCACATAGATCAGCACACTTCTCCCATAACTTGAGGACTTCTTTAATTGAAGGTTTCCATGACCACATGAGGATGCAAAGAAGAGTAGGGATTGGAGAGCCAAAACTCCATCCAGACCTCTTTCTTTCTCCCCTACAGTGTTTGTGGCTAGGCCCTGGAGTTGTGTCCTGGTACCCACCAGCACCAAGCCTTCTTGCTTGGAGTCAGGCTAAAGCCATGGCAAGGCACAGAACTGCCACTCTGGAGATCGTGTCTGTCATCACTGACTTTTCAAAGAGCAGAAAGAGAAAGAAATGTGCATCCTGTTCTGTGAATTACCGTTTTTGAGCTGTCAGGCAGGAAATATCTGCATCAAGCTGGGAAGGCAGTCCCATAAGCCATCACATTTAACTCTTCCCATTGTTTCAACAGCTTGTGCAGGTCACAGAGCTCCAGTGTAGAAAAAAAGCCATGGAAGCTGCCTTTCTCCACAGCTCTGTATGGTAGTGATGAACCCCCACCTGTCCTTACACCATCTCCCCATGTCACAGGGAGGGGAAGTGCCTTTGTACAAGGGAAGAGTGTACTTAAAACTTGGACCTCATCCCCATCCTCAGGACAGCAATCCTCATACTGTAACCTGCATGGTAGGGAGAACAAGCCCCTCCAGTAAACACTTGGCACTTTTCCCCAGCATGAAGGAAGAGGAGGAAAATTTAAACACTTGGCACAGTTCCCCAGCATGAAAGAAGAGGAGGAAAAAGATCATTTCATCTTCAGAGTGTATACTACCCCTTACCGAGTCCTAGCAGGGATTTTGTAACACACCTCTGTACGAACCAAGGATGTGAGCTATTTCTTGTGTGCATTGCTGTTTTAATTCATCAGATAAGCTCCCTTCAGAGTCCAGTTCAGGCAGTTCCAGAAACAATCTGGGAATGTCTAGAGCATCCTCTGCCTGCAGGTCAGGTGAGCTCCACTCCAGCCGTGGGGGCCTGAGTAGAGGTGCTGCTCTGGAATTGGGAGCTTGGCACGGATTACCCACCTCAGGACCTACCCAGGCACTGTAGCAGAGACATACTCTGACTTGCACAAGGAATGTGATGTATAAGAATTAATCTTCACCCAAGGAAATATCCAATGTTGCTATTTATATTTTGTTCATATCTTCTAGGGGTTTGAATAGTTCTGGATGTTTCCTGTTCCTTAAAATAAAAAAAAAATAAAGAAAAAAGGGGGAGAGATTGAGAAACTACTGGAAAATCCTAAAATGGCTGTCTTGTTCTGAAAAAAATGAGAGTTTATTTCTCTCAAAAGTTTTTTGCAAAAATCTCTAATTGCATCACAAGATATTTTATTTCCTTGGAATTTCGTTTTTCTGTCAGACTTTGCTGAAAGGGATATTTTTCTTGTCAAATCTTGTGTAATTACAAAAATAAAGGCACATTTACAGCTATGGTGGTGAAATTTCATTTGGAATGAAAGACATTAAAGAAATGTAGGTGTATTGATGTTGTTGCAAATAGTATTATGTAACAGAAATTTGGATGAAATGGACTCGTAGGTCTTTACTAGAGGTGAGATTACTCATTTCCCAGTGCTCAACAGAACTAGCTGCCCCTGCTAACACCAATGGAACAACTTCAGTGGAACAACTGCAGGGGAAACTGGTTTGGGATACTGGTACCTCAAATTAATTCCTCCTTTCTTTTAGGAGTATAAAGGAACAAAACTCCGACTGGTAGAGTGCAGTGAGGAAATTAACTTAATTGCTGAAGCAATAATGCTTAATACAAATCATGACACACAAATAAAATCCAGGAGAAAGGAGCCTCTAGCTGCACAAGAAAAAAGCTCTATGAGATTTTAAAATGTTCCCTTGCATGCATATATGCAGTGTTCTGTACAGTAACCATAAAAATGACATGGCTGTTTTATACCTTTCAAGCACAAGCAACCTGTTTTGACTTTGTAGCACTTGGTGAGTCATTAGAGAAACTGATCTTACTAAGAGCTTTGCTATTTCTCTTGTTCTAACTGAGATAACTGAAAAAAAAAAAAGGCTTGGGTACGATACATACTGCAAAAACAAAATAATGTGCATGTTCACTGTCTCCCAATCCCTGCCATGTGCAGGCTTGGGTATCCAGATTGCTCTTACTTTGCCATCCAGGATAGGCACCAGCTCCAGAGTTGCTTATCAGAGGTGGAGACTCACTGGATATCCTTTCCTCTTTTCCTGCAAGTGCATGGGGAGAGAAATGAAGGTATCTTTTTGCTCAGTAAGAGACTTAGGCACGGGGTGATCTGGCCTAGCTGGTGTCTGTGATGACACCTGGCCATCCACCAGGTCTCAGCCATGGATCACCTGGGCACACTAAGCCTTGAGTTGGAGCTACAGATCCAGGTACTGCACCCCTCACAGGTCTCTCAGTTCATCCCCTGCCTGGGACCTGCCCACTGAGCCCTTCTGCCCTGCAGATCCCCTGCTCTGTGCCATCCTGGCCTCCACCCCAGCTGGTGCAGCCAAACTCTGCACAGGGAACAGCACAAATGAGAGCAAGAAGACAAAGACACCACAAAGACTTTGCCCAGTGTCCGTGATCATACCTCTGCTCTCCTTAATAGTCAACCACCAGAACTCAAAGCACTTTACAGGAAGAAAAGCAACAAGTAACCCATAAATAAAGTATTGCAATCCTTCATGATGTATTTTTTCTCCCAAGCAATCAATGTTTCTGCAACAAAGAGATTATCAACTCCTCTGAGTGGGAAAGGAGGGGTCTGAGTGTGAGGGGGCTCTTCTGCAGATGACACACCGCAGAAAGAAGCGCCTCTCCTACAGGATGCAGCACATCAAATCCAAAAAATGGAAGATATCCCTGCACTATGGAATCATCTTATCTCTGAATCCAAACATCTGTGAATGTTATTTACTTATTTTTGAAGGCTGAACAAGCAGTTTTGTGTGCAGAGAGGCAACAGGGTGTTATTTGCTTCACTGTTCATACCTTCAATCTTTGGCTGGCTGTATATGGTATTTTGCTGTTGAATACCAGTGGACTCTTTCATGGTGTCTGAAAGCTTGTCAATAAAAATAACTGCAG
The DNA here is from genome assembly GCF_003945725.1 of Corapipo altera. Taxonomy (NCBI): domain Eukaryota; kingdom Metazoa; phylum Chordata; class Aves; order Passeriformes; family Pipridae; genus Corapipo; species Corapipo altera. The sequence goes on along the minus strand of NW_020884872.1, from coordinate 5,485,603 downwards.
CAAGAAAAGAACAACTTTCCTATCGTGCAGCACTTTCAATTAATCTCTTGATAGCAAGTGGTCAGGTGTCACCACTATAAAACCACAGCATTCTGGGATAATGTATAACCTGAACGATAAATCCAGTATTGTATTCCTAGTCTTTAACATCCTAGTCTTGCACAGATATGCAAGGCCCAATGTCACTGCTTTTCCCTTCAGTTTAACCAAGGTTGGTCTGTCTGCTTAAGCTGAATGTTCTTCTGACTCCTACTCCTTTCTAAAACTAACCCACTTCATCTGCTGCCTGAATAAAAAGCTTCGTGTTAGTCACGACATCTTCCTGCACTGTTTTATTCACAAAGTTTGACAGAAAAATACATGTTATGAAACCAACTTTTAATGCTTGATGGGAATAGGTCCAAACCTGCCTGGGCAGCTGTCCTTCTGTGAAGCTGAAGGCAGCATTAAGGGCTCTGATGCATTTTCACCCTACTTGATGTGTTGCCAGCTTTACCCCCTGATCAGACCAAAGACCAATAAGTTGGTTGGTCCAAAGGCCCATCAAATCCAGTACTTCCCCTCTGACAGTGGTCAATAGTAGGTGTGTCAGAGCAGAAGAGGACAAATAAACTGTGGTGATTCCCACCACAGTATGCTTTTACCTTGTCTCAATCTGCTGCCTGCACAATACTGATGCCAGATGTTGTGCTCACAGTTTTAATAGCCCTGGAAGTTTTTTTCTTTTAGTGTTTTGGTCATCTTGTGAACCAGTTCAGACTTTCCACCCTATATCATCCTATGAGTAAAACATATCCAATGATCATGCAATGAATAAAACACTTCCTTAATTTGCTTCAAATCTTCAGTCTGATAACACTGGAACAGGTTACCCCGAGAAGGTGTAGAATCTGCATCCTTGGAGGTATTCGAAACCAAGGAAGACAAATCCTGACCTAAGCTGGATCTGCTTAAAGAGATATTTGGACCAGATTACCTTCAGGGGTCTCTTTCAATCTAAATCATCCTATCTTTACAACTTCTCAGGGTGTTCACCCCCTTTTTTAGCAAGAAATATTGAAATGCAATGAAGATGGTGAAGGGCCCTGAGGGGAAGCCATGTGAGGAGTGGCTGAGAGCACTTGATCTGTTCATCCTGGAGCAGAAGAGATTGAGGAGAGACCTCATGGCAGCTACAACTTCTTCCTGAGGGGAAGGGGATGGGCAGGCACTGATCTCTGCTCTGTGGGAACCAGGGACAGGACCCCAGGGAATGGCTTGAAATTGTGTCATGGGATGTTTAGGTTGGATATTAGGAAAAATGTTCTTCACCCAGAGGGTGGTTGGGTGCTGGAACAGACTCCCCAGGGCAGTGGTCACAGCACCAAGGCTGACAGAGTTCAAGAAGCATTTGGATAATGGTCTCAGGCATATGGTGTGACTCTTGAGGATGGTCCTGTGCAAGGCCAGGAGTTGGACTTGATGATCCTTGGGAGTCCCTTCCAACTCAGCATATTCTGTGATTCTGTGAAATACTTCTTTCTTTTCACTTTCTTCTTAATCATTGACCATGTCATTCACAACCCCATGAAATACCACAAACCAACATCCCCTCTCTACTCTTGCCATCTCTCTCTTTTCCAGACTCAAGGCTGATTTTTCTGTTCAGCCTCTCCCCTTAGAAAAGGGTGAGGTGTTCTGTAACTTTACGCATCCTTGCTGCCCTTCTCTGAACCTTTATTAATTCTACTTCATCCCTCCTTAGGCAGGGAGGAAGGACCAGAAGTCCCTGCACAGTTTAAGAGGTGAGTAAACCAGGCACTTTTTACTATGGGAAAGTGGTATATCCAGACTATTAGATAAACTTCAACTAATAATCTCAGTTTGGGCAACTTTTGGAGAGCCATGAGCCATGAAACAACATTTTCTTCATAATAGTCCTGAACTCCTACTTCTCTCTCTTGACGTTGTTCTTTATTGTAGTCTCATCTTACAACATCCTCACTTCTCTTCTTTCCCCATGACTACTCTTCACCCTTGCACTTTCCTACCAGCTGGGGCAACACTGGTGTTTGTGGGGCTGTACAGAAGCCAGACAGTCTTAGCAGCAGCTGTCATTGCACCAGAAAACTCCAGCTTGGAGTGAAAGGCTCTGGCTTCTCGGCAGCCTCAGCCAGTGTGGCTTCAGGCCACCAAAGCCACTTCTGCTGCCCTGCCCCACAGCCCTGCCCCTCTCCTGCAGCACCTCCAGGGCCCCTTGAACAATGTCCTGCCACACTTCAGAGCACTTCTCAGCTGAAACTATCTTCACAACAACAACAACAACAACAAAAAGGTAACAGGTAGTTTTCTTCAATGTTAACACCTCAAAATGGCTCTGCAAAGGAGCAGAGAACGTCTTAGCCAGCGTAGGGGATGAAGTGGGGCTGTGAGAGAGGGGCACATGGAGGCACTGCAGTGCAGAGGCAGCTGTTCCATCAGCTGAGGCTGCTGTGGGATGCAGCTGTGCTCACTCTTCCAGAGAGGAGTCCCTGGAAGCTCATAGCCTGAGGAAGGAAGCTGCTAATGAGCATTTTTCCTTCTTCCCTTTCTCAAATGCAAAAGTACAATTCTTTTAATGGCAAATGATAATAACTGTAATATGTCATGATTACACTGCACTTTTTTTTTTTCTCAGCAAATCTTTACTGGCTTTATGTAAAGCCTGTCCTCACAAAGCTGTGTGAGGTATCTAAGACTGAAAGCAGAAGGCTGTCTGACAGATAAATAAGGTGAAATTCAGGGAACTAAAACTATGTGATTGAGTTCACACAGTCTTTTAGAAGCAGTCAAGAAGCAGGACTTAAAGGTCTGTCTCAAACTTCATTAATGACTTTAGCCACTGGAAAAACTGCTTGTACAGAAGGAAGAATTCCTCCAGGTAATACTGCTGGGTAGGTGAGTGAGGAGAAGCCTGATGAGTGTCTGAAGCAGACACCTAATTCCTTTTTGTGCTTTTCAGGCGCCTTATCAACAGTCTTATCTTTTAGTATCTGTAGCCTTTCATTCAGTTTCTCTTCCCTAAGAGGGATGGCTCAGGTTTAGATGCCTCACACAGATTGCAAAAACAATTTTCTGTCTGGGTCAGACTACTCCTCTTTTACAGATTTCTCTTCTGAGATCCCTCCAGACCTCTCTTTCTTCTCTTCAGAAATCTGAAAAAGATAAGCCCTGCTCTTCTAATAGTAAGGAGACATCCTGGTCCCAGCCTAGGGCCTCTGCTCTCCAGCTATTGGCCCTGCCAGCAATCATCATGGGCTTGAGTCAGGAAAACATTTCAAAATTTTAATACATCAGTCCCCGTTCAGGAGAGCACTGCAGTCAGGAACATTCGAACTCACTTGCAGACCCCCTGTACTGTCAATGAACTCTTGTAGAAAATGAGTATAATACCCACAAGACAACAAAGCAGAGTAAGTGTAACATAGTTGGTGGGACTTTCATGTTTGTCTAAGGTTTTAAGTAGTCCATATTTTTATATCATATGACTTTGAAAATGATATTTGTTCATGTAATTAGAGACTGTACTGTCACAAGGCAGCCAAATTCAGACTCTGTGTGCAACCTGAATGTTGTCATTTCCTGGTATCTGTTTAAAATATATTCTTCATGCATTCTTTTATAGGTTTCTTCCCCCCAACTCTTATTCAATATTCCAAAGTATTTTAAATTATTTTTAAAAAAATGAAAAGAGAAAAAGAGAAAACTGAATTCCTAAGAACTATGGCAATGACAATGCTACATACCTCTAAGGAAAGGTCTTTTTCTTTGCATACTCTGGGAGCTACAACCACAACATCAGCAACAACCATGTCTAGCTTTGCAGAACCAGATCACAACCTGAACTGCCATCAGAAACTTGGAGTGTCCCACCAAATGCTTTCCACCCGTCAATCTCGAAGTGGGTTAAGAAGAAGGGCAAATATTACTGTCTGCATTTCACACTCACACAAAGGTACTGTTTCCAAAGAATTGAAGGGAGATATCTTGAGGGGAGAGGTCAGGAGCAGTAAAGTCATGGAACAGCACAAGGCTCATCTAAATCCCAAACCAGAGCATGACTATCCCATCAAATATGTTGCCTCCTTTGGAGTTTTCTTTCATCAGAAGATACTCTGCTATCCTGTGAGGGCACTCTATTCCATTACAGTAAAAGCAAGAAGAATAAGATGGAGGCAGTTCTCATTGCCAATCAATTTTTTTGTGCTGTCATTGACTTACATGTAAACCATAGCCTGCCTTTGCACCAAATATTACTTAAAAGGAATAGTGCCACTTGCACTCTGAGTGCCACAGCTCTGACTCAATCCAGGCCCACTGGACCCTTAGACCATGACAGTTCCCTAAGGCAAGCAGGGCCCAAACCACACTGCAGCACCTCTTTCCCTGGGCACTGAGCATGGACGACAGGGTGATGGCTCCCATTACTACCCAAAATTGCAAAGACAAACTGAATTTCAATTTTATTTTGATTTCAGGCTGCCCTGCATATTGTACCTTTGGTAAGAAAAAGCAAGAGCTCAGGCTCTCCCAGGAAGACCTTGTCCTGAAGCTGTTGCAGAGGAGAAAGCTGTACAAATTGTTTTTCTTTTACAGGAACATGATGTGCAGAACAACATGCTTGGCTCCAGAACCCAACGATAAGGCAGGATGCGGGAATTGCCTCCCACTCTGGCCACAAACCCAGAACCACATCCTCTCTCTCAGGAACAATCTGCTGTTTTTTCCTCTGTTGCCTACTACTGACCACGAGGATGGTGGACATCCCACTCCAGCCTGAAAGGGATTGTTTACCCTGTTATGAATACCATAGCTAAGAGCCCACAACTAGTCGAATCACAGCCCCTGTAACCTGAGTGCAGAGATGCACTCCTGCTCTGTGAGGGCTCCTTTCCCATCCTGCAGCAGATTTCTGCCTCTGATAGTTCAAAAACCTGCTCTTCAGAACGAAGAAATACTAATGCAACCACTTTCCTGACACTCTTGTTTTTAACTAGACAATGGTCTTTTCATACCCCCCATATTAAATCTGATGAGATGGCTTTGCTTAAACCTGTACACTCATATACATATTTTCATGCTGAGACAATGTTTAATAAGCTCAGTCCTGCCTAACTAAATAACTTCTGTCCAACAGGCATTGCTTAGGTAGGTTCACAAACCTTGAAAGGAATTACCTGGATACCCTTCATTTTTATGGCTCCATCCCTAGTGAATAGGGAATCATGGTTGGAGTTCTAACAACACTGTGATCATTCCCATCTTCCTATATCAGCAATCCCACTAAAGCCCAGGACAACTTTACCCTAAAGTGAGAAAGCAGTGAGCATTCAATACCACTAGCATTCAGCTAGAATCTTGTACAAGCTCTGGAGGGGCTCAATTTCCACTGTGAGTATTGTTCTCCCTAAAATAGGACAAAACTCCATGAAGAACAAGCCTTTTTTCACAGCTGTGATGGAATCATATTCTCATCTATTCTAACAAAAGGATAAAACCCAGAACAGTCAAAGTTGACAGGATAAATTAATCCCTCTTAATATTTGTCCTGCACTTTAATCTCAAGTGCCACTAACCTACGTTGTTTAAAAACAATCAGCTGGTCTCTGTTTCAATACTGGTTTTGTGTGCTCTAGAATCAATTTTTCCTATTTGTACTCTCTTCCATCCCTTCACAAGTTTAATTTCCTTATTTAAAAATGTGCAAGAACTATAAATATCAGAAAAAGCAAACCTTTCAGCCATGAGGCTGAATGGAGACATGTATATCAGTAAGCACATTTCCTGAGTAATAGCACACTGCACAGTTTGTAAAACGCAATTACGCTGTAGCAACTCTTATCAGGAAACATATTTACACTGATTTCTTGTAGCAATAGATCAAAGAACTTAATTTACTGACCTATATCTGTATTTAATTGTACATCAGTTTCTTACATAAATAAGCAAATTGTCTTCCTTTTTCTGAATAATTTCCTACTAATGGACAGCATTTTTCCTGACATAGAAGCTTTGCAAAGATTAACTTTTGAAGACTAAAACTGGTGTCTGAACTTAATATTAACTCATTGTTGGAAAATTGCAGACGTCTGAAACGTTCCCTGCCTGTAGAGGAAAAGAGCAGTACACACAATGAGGCCACCATGCTGAGTAGACACTAGCAGGTGGCCTTGTCACAGAAATAACCAGATTTTTTTTTCTCCTATCTGTTTTCTCTTTTGTCTCTATCCACCCATAAGACCGTCTAGAAAAGTGTAAATAATATTTATCCAGAAGAGGTGGACCGAGGAGCACGCAAGGTTCCCAAATCCTGGCTCCTATTACTTTAGCAGCCAGGAGTGTGCAGAGTTTCTCTAATTCCCAGCCATCCAACCAAACTTTCACTGGGACAGGACTTCCAGTGCAGCTGAGCAGCTGATGGCCAGTCCTTTATGGGGGGGTCTAAAATATTCTCTTTCCATTCCAATCCTTACAGTGTAAGGACTCCCTATGTGGGACACATCACTCTGGGCTGCTGCCCTCCATGCATTAAGGGTCTTGAATCATTTGGTTGCTTCAGCAGAGACAGGAATCCCTACAAGCGCATTTGAAGCCATTGGCAGCAGGCTCCAGACAGCATCAGCTGTGGGTTTCTGTGATTAGTTGTACCAAGAGCAACTGGGCTGGGAAGAGGAGTCACAGGGATGAAGCTTTATTGAAGACTGAGTGAGAAAGTCCAAGTCCACAGAGCAGCCCAAGGACCTGGTCCTTCCACCTCTTATTCTCTAGAGATGCTATGGAGATTTCTGTTAAATAATTTTTGTTACTAAATGCTGACACATTAAAAACCAGTCATTCTTATGGAAATATAGATGTCAAAGTGAAACTTTTGGTAAAAATCGCAGCTTCTGTTGTTCTAGGAGCCAAAATACGTCAATGAGTTGGTCTAGGGATTTCAGTTTCAGGCCTAGATGTGCTCCTGATCAGCATTATTTGAAAGAAAGGAGAAAGCATTTTTTCCAACCCCACCCACTGGAGCAGTCTCCACGTTTTGTAAATAAAAACCACTTGAAGCAGGAGTATGCATCTGAGTCTCCCTCATCCCAGGGGGGTGCTCAAACCCACACAGACAACACCTCTCAGAGAAGAACAATCAACTTATATGGCCAGAGACATTTAAGGAGACCCATCACAGAGCAGCTGATGGACTCATGTCAGGGCAATCCCTCCTGGCATATGAGAAACCCAGCTCAAGCCAATAAAGGGTTTAAATCTGTTTCTCCAGTAGTCCCAATGTGAACAAGCACCAGGCTACCGCCTAGTCCAGAGCAAACTCACTCTTTTCCCTATTTGGAGAATACTTTTAGAAATCTGCCTTATTTTAGAACAGCATGGGAACATTTCCCACCCAGCTCTGTTGCCTAAATTTGTTCTTGAAAATGGCAGAACCAGCTGCTCTCAGGTTTCCTTCGACAAATTTAAAAGCAGGGTGGCAAAATGATAAATCTTTGCATTATCTTGCAATAATTACAGCTAATTCATTACAGCTAATTAAAAAATGCAGGTCATTTATTTGTACTAACTCACCTTTCAGGCAAGGAGTTTTCTATGTCTGTGACACAGGCTTCATATAGGTGGAAAAATAAGTTATCCAACTTGTTTAAATTAGTAACATCAGAGGAATAAATTAATCAATGGAAGTCCAATTTGTGGTGGAATTTTGTGGATTTGAAATAGTCTTATGTGCCAGCAAAACCAAAAGATCCTGTGCAAGCTTCACAAAACCCTGAACTCAACTATCCCTAGCCTGTGGTTATTACAGGGGAAAGACAGGATACATTTATCAGTTGAACTCTGTGTGGAGGTAGATCTGTGTCAGCAGACACTGCCATACGTGTCTGCCTTCCCTGTCATTTCCTACAGAGATGCTCACAAGCCTCTGAATGACATTTATGGAGCTCTGCAGGAGAACGTCACACATGTCCCATTAATTCTGAGAGGAGACATGTGGCTGTACTTTTTTAAAAAATATTCCATCATAACTTACATTGTCTAAGCATTTTGCATTTTCAATGAGTGATGACACAGGAGTAGGATAAAAACTGCTTGTGGTTAATATCTGAGCTTGCAGAATGTTTGAAGAAGTTATTTTTACTTGAAAGAAGGAAAGAAACTGCCAAAAGCAGCCATGGTTGGGATGAAGAATAGGTTGTATCTGTATCTACCTATTTCAAGTGAAGTTCCTTTTCAGCTTTGCTCTGGGAGGAAGGTTGGTTTGAGAGGTTGGTTTATTGACTGGTTATTTTCTCTATCCCAGGATATTTCAATGTTTGCATTATGGACCCAGAAACATATACCTTGAGGGGACAGGAGTAATTTCCTAATTCAGGGGTTCTGCAGCCACACAGGAAAAGCACTGAAGGTCAGTTGACAAGGAAATAAAATCATTTGGGCTCAATATCCCTGAAAATAAGGAAAGGCACATATTCTGGAAAATGTGGGCCAGTGGGTTTAAGTAAGTGGAAAAAAACCGGAAATATATAAGACATGGTTTAAAAACACTTGCCAAGTTAAAAAAAATCCAGTGGATGCTGATGGACATAGTGGTCCCAAAGAACCCACTGTTGTCCACACTAAATATGACTCAAATTTCCTTTTACACTGAGACTGTGCAGAAGGAGAGGGTCTCTGGTGTGCTGTGCTATATAATGTCAGACAAACTGAAGCCTTTTTTTGAGACCAGCACCCAGCATTTGTGGTAACCAGGTTGCTCATTTAACATGTACTGGTTTACTAAGTAAAGTAAATTAAAGACTGAGGTGGCAACAATGATAAGCAGCAAATTTGTTTGTTCAGTAGGGAGCTGAAACGTGTCGGCTCATGCTTTGATCAAGTTAAATTGAGAGGTTTCAAAGTACACACAGGAAATGCTCCAACAGATTAACTTTGTCCCTGGAGGTTCGTCCAAGCCACTTTTCAGCCTTCTGCACTCTGTTATCTGTTTCAGCAATTCTGTAACTTTAACCTCAGAAAATCCACAGAGAAAAGTGACAGTGTTAAAGGTCAAGGGTTGACTTCTAGGGTGATGGGCATAAAGACTTGGGCTTAGGAGACAGGCTATTGGGGAGTTGTTGGTCCTTCACAAAAAAAAAAAAAAAAAAAAAAAAAAAAAAAAAAGGAAGGAAATGGAAAATTAAGTGGTTTTAAAAATCATTTGCTTTAAATGCAGTTGAGGTGATAAATCACTACTGCAAACCAGTATCCCCATGTGCTGTGGAGATCAGTACCTTGAAGGCTGGCTCCTGAAAGACCTGAGCCTCAAACTCAATTGACTTCAGTTCAAAGAAGGAGTAAGCTTTCCCTGAAATGCTCCCCCTGGACAGGTGTTTATAAATAAACACTTCCCTACAAGTGGGTTCTCTGCTGTCTGAAATGGTGCCTGTTCACACTGCAGCCCACCTCTCTGTAAGCAGGGTATTTTCGCAAAGCTCATAGGAACTTGATTTTCTTTGAGAGATCAATTGGCTGAAATTTGTCAATAGGTTCAAAAGATTTCAGGGGTGTGGAAGTGACGAAGATACAAGCGCACGCAGCAGGATTGCATAAGCCTCATTTCTGCAGGAATCAGGATAAAAAGTTGCAGCAATATAAAAATAAATAACTGAGCAGGCATAATTCCTAAAAAATGCCAGTAGCTAGCCAGAATTTCACTTCTGCTGAGGGCAAAAGGAAAGGGGAGAGCTGACATTTTCCTCAGTGTTCCGGTACCTCAGCCTGTGATATCTGATTTTTGAGAAGTGAGGACATTTCACATGTAAAAACATTTCTCTCTGAAATAAAGAACATGGAATCTTCTTATCCTATAAGAGAACAATAAAATCTACTGAAACTGGTAGTAGATGAAATGGCATTTTTTCTGTTGCTAATAATTCATTTAACTCATGGCAGCAATACAGATCTATTCATGGAATTCAGTGCTGCCAATGCTGTCTTTCATCCTTCGTATGAAGTGTTTAAAGCTGACAAGTTACTTCACTGTTAGTGGGATCAATGCAAACACAACTATACAGATCAGAGAGGTACCTGCATCTGCATGATGAAGTAGTCTCCATGGCCTTAACACTTCTGAGTGTCCAAGCCTGATCCTAAAGGGAGCTAACTGGCAAAATCCCACTCGAGTTACTAAATCTGAATTAACTACCAGCACAGTTAGTATACAACATCTCATGTGCCACTCAGAAGATAATGTCTGTAAAATCCCTTGCAAAAAATCTTTGACTGAGGTGGGGTTTTGATATACTTGAAAAATATCTAGTTTACTTGAAAAATAATCTAACAATCTAAGAATACTAAAGTCAGAAATTTTGCTGAATATACTGAAGAGTATAATCATTTCTCATTTTATTGATGACCTATGGCACCATAGAATCAGAGAATTATTTTCTCATCAATATAGAACCAGCTAGAAAATCCTGCTGTTTGGCAGAGCACAACCCCTAACCCAGGGAAGTGACCTATTGACTGAAAAACAACAGCAAATCTAAGTGGTCTGCTAGCCCAGTTAATTTGTTCTGATACATTTCCCTTTTGTAGAAGTTAAATATTAGAAACTTCAATTATAACCTCAGAATCCCACAAATACCTGATTTTCTCAATTTTCAGTTCAGCTTTCTGTTTAAACAGTGTTGTCTTCTTATGTATCTTGTAGATTTTAAATCCTGCCACATGTAAGGTATTTCCCTTTAAAGAAGAACACATGTACAAACAAGGAATTTTCATTCTCTCTGATAATTTGGGATGCTGACCAGGAGCGCTGCTGATTGCTGCGCCCAGGATAATATGCCGTGGCAGAGAGGGGACATATTTGTCACTGAAGGGACAGGTTAAAATCAAATGCTTGCTACACATCTCCTCTCTTATTTAATATTTTTATTTGCACTCTTTTCTCTGCACAGTCTTCTGGACAACCCCTTTGTGCTTATGGTTTTCCTGACCCCTTCATTATCCTACATTAACTTCTTGTTAAAGACTTTCCTGCTGTGAAACCTAGAAACTTTCTTCCTTCCCCCAGTGAGATCTTAACTTAGAAAGAACAGTTATAGCAATAATTCAATTGGGGGAAGAAAAAAATAACACAGCTGCTTAGCCATGCTATTCAGCACTAATTTTTTTTCCTTTCAACCTTCTCACTTAAATTTTTCACCTTTTTTTAGGAATGAAAGCTGTGTAGAGCAGAAATTCTGTTCTCATCTTTGTTGAAAACACATAATACTAATCATTCATGCAAAAATAGTTCTAAATTTAAAAAAAAAATAAACCGCAACCTGAAATACATTTTTTTTAAAGGTAGCAATCACTCCAGACAATTCAGCTCAATTTTGACTGTTAGCACACAAGCTTAGCTTCTTGAGATAGATCAGAAATACTCCCAAAATAAACTTTCCTACAGCATTTCCAGCACAGCCTTAAAAAGAGCTGGAAAAATCTTGGAAGTGTGTTGCACCAAGGCAAGAGGTCAAAGTGCTTGTACAAATTGGTAAAGAAGTCATGTTTTATCAGTGACACTGCAATTACAGACGTTTGATTTCTGTTTGTAGGACAAGGTCCTCTCACTGATGGAGAACCCACCAGGCAGGGAAAGAAAGGGATCTTTGTCTGAGCAGCAGCACATGACAGGCATCCCTGTGACTGCTCGACTGACGCAGCCCAGGCTGCCGTGGCTCAGGCTCTCCCAGCTCTTGCTGTGTTCCACTCCTATGAGCTGGAGCCTGCCCAACTATTCGCCAGAAAAACAACAAAAAAACCCCAAACCAAAAACCAACCCACGACAACAGCCTTTGAAAGAGGTGGCTGTGTTCATTGTCAAAATAAATAGAAAGAAGAAGAACAAACTACAGCCCCCTGGGCAGTGCTTGGCCTGGCTGTTCCCAGAACAAGCTCGCTTCTAGATTGCAGCAGGTATCTTTCCCAGAGTTGAAGAGCTCTCCAAGGAAGTGTTTTTTGTTTTTTTTTTTTTTCTTCCCTCAGGCATTTCAATGGGAAAGTTAAAAATAAATGAAACAAATCAATGCCTTTTGGCTGCTGCTGTTTCAGCTGATGCCTCCTCTAGCAAAACACAAGCTTGATATGCCTGAGAGCTCTTCATGAGAGGAAAATGGGCTTCTCCACACAAGATTTTACAACTGCAGACTTCCTTCCTTATGACTTTGAATAATGTTTTGCTTCTGACTGTTTATGTTTCCCGGCTAACAGTGAATATATGAAATAGCTCTTCTGTGCAGTGGGAAGCAACCTAACAAGCCTGAGCTACACGAGGCCGCTGAGGGAGTTTACAAATGCTTGGAGAGCACATGATGAGCAACCCAGGTGGATGGCATCACTCAGGGGAGTTCTCTGACAGAGCCAGGAACAGCATCATGCCTGGAGAGGAGCAGACAACCAGCCCAAGCAAAAGGGGCACCTTAACCTCCAGCTGAATGTAGGTACCCAGATCTCTGGTCTTGGTTGCGGTCTTGCTAGGTCTGAGGGAAAATCTATAGGTAAAAGAAGGCAAGCTGGGCTGATATGGGTTTTGCAGGGCCAGTCTTAACCTAATTAGGCACTGCAGAAAGTGGATGAGTGGAGGAATAAATAGCATGTTGACCCAACAGAGAGTTGGGGAAGAAAATAATCTCCTTGGGGTTAAAATTGTATGAAATTCTTGGGTTTATGTGGTTTTGTTGACTGGGACAAAACAACATTGGAGGAGACTGAGGGGACTGAAGATGACTTTCTAGAGAAGTGCCATCAGTCTGGGAATAGAGTCCAACCCCATCAGTATCCCCCAAGAAATTAAATTCAGCTCTTGCAGGGAGTAGAAATCTATCTCTCCCTCCAAGGCAGAAGCTAAAAGAGGGGCTGGAGAGGTGCACTGCTGTGTTAGGTACAGAGACATCAGGAAAAACTAGTGTGTGCCTCAACTTTCCAGTCACTACAGAATGACAGGGTGAATGCCACATTTGTAAGTGATCCTAAAAAAAAAAAAAAATTTTGTGGAGGAAGCCACTGGCAGCAGAACATTTTAAAAATCCTCTCATGCTATGTATTTTTCTGTGTTTTTGCGAGCATAAAGTGGCACAAGTGTCATTAATAAATAGCCCCCTACTATCAGAGATCTTGTAAGGATGAATTCAAAACTGCCCTTAGGCATTTCATGGGAAGCCAGAAATCATTTTTGAAGGTATAAGGGGTAAGAGGATTTACATACAGGATATTTTAGTAAAAAAGAAAAGACAGAAGAAGAATACAGCCAGAGGCTGTTGCCCTGACCAGTAGGTCAGGGTGAGGGTACAAAGTTCTTCATTCCACAAAATCCATCTCACCGGCCATCATTTAGTCTGAGATTACTCAAGTCTGCGAGTGAACTGTGCAGGGACAGCAGTCCACAAAGGATGCAACTCTTAGCAGACTGCCTGTGAAACAGAAGCAGCTGATGAGAGCAGGGCAGAGAGCCACAGCCCAGCACGCAAGACATCGAGCACTTCACAGTGCAGTACGGGGACTTGAGAGGTAACACCTCTGCCCCATGGCCTCTGAGTCCAGGTGACACAATGCCAGCACAGCACAGCACCCCTACACAGGCAACCAAAGCAGTCTGGCCTATCCTTTGCGTGGGGGGATCACAGAACTGACTCAGAGGAGGGGCCTCTTGGTCACTGCTCTGTCCAGGAAGACCCACATCCTTTGGAGGAGGCAGTTGAGCCTGGAAAGGGGATGCACCAGAGCTAGAGCCAAGTGGTCTTTAGGTCACCATGAACACCCTCTAGACTGGATGTCCCTCAAACACTTTTAACTTCCCTTCAGAATTCTCCCTTGGCTTCATGCCTGTTGGCCAGAAGGGAAAGGGAGATGGGCCCAGTTGAACCCTGTGAAGGCCGTGCTGGTCAGAGATGGGCACTGGGCTGGGCTTCTTCTCCCTCAGCACTCAAACCTGTCAGGCACAGAGGGACTGACAAACAGCTCCTCACCAGGACACACTGCTTGACCATCCTCTAGTGGCCACTGGCTCCTCCTGCTTTATCACCTCCTGCCCAGCTTCCCAACCACGGAACTCAGCCAGGCAGTGCCCAGGGCATGGAGCCAGCCCTTCTTCTCCCTGTGTCTCCCTCCAAAATCCCACAGTGGTCTAGCAGACAGAGAAAGCAGCATGGGGCTGGCTAGCCCCAGGCTTCCTGGCCCTTCAAGAGGAAGGCGGCAGGCTCTCTTACACCATGCTTCAATAATTTACTAGGCAGGCACTAACAGCTTCCCCCTCTGTTGCAACAAGCAAGTCAAAAACAGGAGAGCAGAAGCATCCATCTCTGACATTCCTGCAGGTTTTCTGTAATGGATCACTTTTGATTAATTAGCAAAACAAGTTTGAAACAGCCTGCAGGATACTTGGTGTTTGCTTGTGTCTCAAACTGGAACAGGAAACTGATCCTCTCCCTATAAAACATGAACATAAAAAATCTGCACTTATTGTTTCCACTTTCACAGGGGTCCTCTTTTCTCTGCTGTCCATGTAGAAAAGACAAAATATCTAAAACATCTCTGTTATCGTGCTAGACAAAAATGCAAAAAAATAGTTTTTGATTCACCTTTCCCTCTCTGACCTGTGAGCACAGAGCCGTTGCTCGACAGAACGTAGCACAAACACACAGTGTGCCATTTCTCCTGTAGGTTTACTGTCTAGAGTTACATCAGTTAAAAACTGAGTCAGGGACTGGCTTCCTAGAGCTTGTTACCAGTTCAACACTTGATGCACAGCCTGTCTTTGACAAAGTCCCATGATGCTGAACGTGCTACCAATCTCAGCCTGCACGGGCAATGCTTACTCTGGAGTCTCTTGAACAGCAGCACGCAGTGTGAAGAAAATGTCTTAAGATGCTCACTCAGAAACTTTTTGTTAATTTTATTATATGTTGCCCAAACCACCAAAAAAAACCCAAAAAAGCACCAAACACCAAAATACTGTGAAAGACAGCAACTTTAACCATTTTTTTTCCCTGAAGAATTAGTCAAAGGCCTTGCACGCTTTCCCACGCTCGCAGATTGCGGGTTATAAATGCGTGGGAGTAATGCAGTTTCGATCAGTCAGGTAGGCTGGGTTTCTGTTAGCTGGCTGCATACCTTTGAGCCCTATCAGCACACAGTGATCAGTGGAATTCCTGGCATTTTTGTCATAGCATCAGAGGCAGTGCTTTACAGAGTAAATACCAATGACCTGCTGTTCTGTCAGGGCTCTGTACTTACCTTTTATTTTCAAGTCAAAGGTTAGGCCTATTTATGTAAATCCTCAGCCATGGGCCAAGTAATCTGACCTCCTGGTTTTCATTCTCCTAATTGTTTCAGGTATTTTTCTTGAAAAGTTTGGTCAGTTAAAGCTAGGGATCTTTTTTTTAAGGCGCCTTTGAAGGGCTCTAGGGGCTTTCATAGCCCACCCAGTTTGCAAAGTGGAAACATCAGTGACCTGATGCCCTGGGCACTTATTTAAAATTCATTACCAGGAAATAAGGTTTTGATATATAGCCCCTCCATGCTGAAGAATATCTTAGGGAACACATGCATGCCATTTTTTACTTTGGATTATGTGATCTCTGAAGCCACATAGAGAGGCAATAATAAATTATACTCCTGTTTGCCCTTCATTTCTAATAAGAACGTTATTCAGCTGTAGATAGTTTTGACTTCCCACATGCTGGCCACTGCTTACAATTCCTTTGTTACTTCACGCTCGGCCATGCCATTTTATTCATAAAAGGGTGTCCAAAGCTGTGTAACAAGAAAAAGAAATTTACTGGTTTTTCAAGCCTTTTCTCTGAGATTCAGCCCTGCTTATATTCTGAGATTAAAAAGCAAGATGAATATCTTCTGAATAAGAGAGAAATACAGCCATTTTACTCATACATAAAGGAGTACAGCTACTCTAGATTTTGTCCTATCACCCATGGGTATAGAAGCTATGTATTTCCCATATGACCAAGAATAGCCATAGATAGCTCCATTGTGGATGTTATTCTCTCCTCTCTTCAGGTATATTAGAACTGGAAACCCTTATCATATCATTGCTTCCACTTCTGACCATGGATAAGCCACATAAAATGCATGCTATCGCATTTCAGCATGTATTTCTGCCCTATTCTTTCTCCTGTTAAGTCTCACTTTGAGGTATGCACTGGAAAAAAAGAATAATTACATATATAAGAATAATATGTTCTTTAAATGGTGCTGATACCGGAGCTCATGCTACTATTAGAAAGCAGCAGCTCTAAACTGGAATGTGGCTTCTGCATTTTAGGCCTGTGGGGACTGAAAGCACATTCTGAGAGCTGAAGTTTCAACTTCTAGGGCATTCATTATGCAGCCAATTCTCCAGGTATATTCCTTTTAATTATTGGAATAGCCATTTGTCTGCTCCTGAAAAAAAGGGAATGTAAGAAACCAGGCTAAGTGAGAAGCACCATTTACATTCTTCACTGCTGTGTGCTATTGCCTTGAATTAAAACGTTCATTTTTTCAACCCTCAGGTAACTACAGCCTCATTCTGGGGAAAAAAAAAAAATCCTGCATCCTATACCCAGAAACAAAGGAACACTGAGGAAACATCAAGGAAAGAAGGTCAAGTCCTTCCATCTGAAAGCATTAGTAGGTAAAACACATAGGCTGGGCTAGAGTTAACAGAAATTGCCAAGGCAAACAGATGAGAGATGGAAGCATAAAATAATGACAATGGCTGGCAAGTGGAAATAGAAGTCAAACTGTCAGAAAAGGTAAAATTACAGTCGGGCTCCCAGGCCTTCACAAAATGTGGAACCCACACTTATGAGAGAAATTGTATGTTGGGACTTCTCCCCACCTTTCATGATTTCACAGGCCACTTCCCACGCTCAGCTACAATTGCTCAATATCTCCGCAGCAACTGCAACTGTTACTTACATGCCAAATTTTGAAAATACTTTGACTTTCTTTGAACTGAAAGAGTTGTCATTGTTTGGTGAGGCAAGTTGCCAGGGGACACCATTTGAGACCATGCTCTGAAGCCGTGCTTCCTACTAGTAATACCCAAGTGCACATTTCTATTGATACTTCTGGACCCCTTAAAGAAGAAGACAGGACCAAATCATTACCAGACTGAGCTCTATTTCTTTTCATACATAGCTATCTTCCTAACATTAAATGTACGTGACTGCACAGCCTACCCCTGCCCAGATGAGTGATTTTAAGATTCACCACAAGCATTTTTAGCACATGCAGTGAAATTCTCCATGCCTTCACCAACACTGAATGCATTGTGCATGTTGGGTTACAAAACACATGAAGAGAGGGCATAGAATAAAAGCCATGAGTTTGGGGACAGTGAGATCTTCTCTCCTTGGGACCAACCAGCATAGGATGAGGCCAAGGCACCGACACCAGCTCATTTGCTTTCCCAAGATATGCCCAAATTAAGCCAGCATCACCCCAGCTGCATGGCAGGGAGTCTTTGTGCCTCTCTATATGGTCTATATGCAAAGTCTGGTTAAAAAGCCCATGGTCAGATAAACTGAGATATAACATACAACAGGGGACTGAAGGTCTATAAGTGGGTGCAGTGGAGCAGTAGGAAGGGTAAGCTCCTGTAAGCTGTGGTTCCCCAAGAGTTTGACTAATCCAAGTCCTGTCACTTCCTTGTCACTCCAGCCACAAATTCCAGCCAGCTGTTGCGTGCCAGAGCAAGGCCTTGCTATGACCCTGCCGTGAGTTGGTTCAGGGAGTTAAATCAGGTGAAAAGTAACTATGCAGGAAAAAGCTGAGGTCTTCAAGAAGTTCAGTTCCCTGGAGTGGCTCATGACAACTTCATGCAAATATCAGTGCTGACAAGGAGAAAGGTTCAGGACCAAACTATGATAGCTCTGACTTTCGATAGACCTTACACAAAGAGCTAATCTACTCTGTGTAACGTCACAAGCACGAAATAATTGCCCAAACTACTGCTCACATTCCTATTTATGCAGCAAGTCCCTGCTTCAGAAGAGTTCATGAGGACACATTTTTCTGAGGCAACATACATTTTCTGTGCAGAAAAAGAACCATCTTCTTCCACACACCTCTCAAATGCATCTGCCAGCTAAGCTGCTTGACCCTTAATTTTTCTGCTGGGTCCCTAACTAGATATGAGAGCTGAACCCCATGGGCTATTCAGCAGGACTTGAACAGCTGATCAGATCTCTACCAGCTTTTACAGCCTTTTTGAAAGACAAAAAGAGCATTCCAGTTCAGCTCAGTTGGGCTAGCTAAACCACAGCATTCCCAACTGAGTCCAGCAGGTTTTGACTCAGCGCTATTGTTCTTAGGCACATGGTAGACACAACTCTTATTGCTTCCTATTTTGTTGTTTTGTTTTGTCCTAAAGCATTGCCTCTCATTCCTTTCTCATTCTTGGCAGTGTTTCATGGGATTTTGTGTTTTAAACACACGGCTCTCAGAACCAACAATTCTTCTACAGATATTTCCACTTCCCTCTGCAGTCATCCCTTTTCTCTTTAGAGACAGCATGATCTTATATCACTTTTGACTAAAAGAGACATGATCCTTGACAGCTTCTTGGCCTTACTCCAGAAAAACACACTATTTTATTTACTGTCCATGTAAGCCTGCCTGGAAGTCATAGATAGAGACATAAGCCATTTTCTATTGATGTTTCGTTTACCAGTAAAAAGTGTTTAATGTACTTACCTCAAATGTCCACCTCTACAAGTTAACTTATGTTTTCCTACTTACTCCTTCACAAGGCTACGGATATTGGGATACACAAGACCCTGACATTAGCTCCATTGGTTAGAACATGTTGCTAATAACACTGAGGTTTGTGGATTTGATCCCTGTACAGGTCATTGTTAAGAGCTGGACTTGATGATCCTTGTTGGTCCCTTCCATCTCAGAATATTCTGTGAAATGTGTGAAAACTAGTTATGCATATGGTGCATACAGCAGCCAACCTACCCAGTGACTGGGTTGTCTTGTTTAAAGCACCATCATGATCCTCAGTGCTTTATATGGTGCTTACTAGTATGACACGGCCGGTTTTGTCACCTTGGTCAAAGGCACAGAAAACCTATCCCATGTCTTGCTGCAGCTTTAGCATTTTGCACACTTCCTCAACACGGACCAGATCCCAAAATTACAGAATTTAGCCATGGGATACACATTTGTGCAACTTTAAGAGCGCTGCCACAGGGCCCAGTTGGGCACAGATGCACACACATCCCTGATCCCCCAGCAGGACCTGGCTGTGCACCATTTGGGCCTGGTCCCAGAGCTATCCCAACCAGGGTACGCCTTCCCTGCCCACGTGCACCCGGGTTTCCTTCTCCAGGAAGGCAGGGTACACACTGGCATGGTGCAAACTGGCACGTCCACACGAGCAGATGTGTGGCCAGGAGCCCTGTCTGTGTGGTGCATTGCAATGTATCCCACAATGTACAAACAGTCCTTGTGCTCGGGACAAAAATCCTCCCTCAGAGAAGGTGTGAGGACAGTGAGAGTGGAAATGCCTGTGCAAGCTTGCATAGCTGCCTTAATCCCGTGACACAGCCTCTCTCATTTCTTGACTTTAAACCCCTCCCTACATCCACATGCTTTTCCTGTCTTTCCCTCTCTGCTAGTGGTCTGAAAACCAGTCTGGGCTTTAACCAGAAGTTCACACACGGGAGAAATGGAATGATTTCCAGCCCTGTCTTCATGCTGCTTGGCTGGGGTGTGAAATGAGGCTTCATTCTCAGGGGAGATATTTGGGTCACAGTCAGGGATGGAGATGACCTACTTCAGTATCCTTGGGAATTACTTTTACTCTCCATTTCTTACTCAAGAGCCATGCCCAGACAGATGTATTACCGCAATATCGCAACTGTCCCAGTAAAACCTGCCAGCCCTGGCTGATCTTGGCACCCCTCCTAATACCCCTGGAACCATTCACCCCTTCTGGCTGAGCTGCTGGCATGGGAATAGACAGAGGATCTCGGCAAGCTGCACTGGGCCATCCTTGCCCTTTGGTAAATGCGTAGGATCAGCCCTTTACAGAGGGATGTTTCAGCAGATGCAACGCAATTATGTCAATATCAAGACACAGCGGATTTCTCTCCGACATAATTTCATCAAATCAAGAAAAATGTCCTAATTCCTACAGCGGTAAATTGTCTCCCTTCCCCCCCAGATACAGCATTAACCTTCTCTACTCAAGCAACCCACTCACTGGATTGCTGATAGCTACTAATTAAAAAGGTTTTCAACTGACTGCAAAACTGGACTGAGTGAAATGATGAGTATCACGGCTATAGATATGAATTTTAATTTGGATTTCTGAAGTAGGCAATCACAATTTATATAGATATGTATATATATTTATATGCATCTTTACTTACATGTTTCTGTGTATTACACAGAGCATGGCCCTCCCATGTGTGTGGGTATGAAGAGAAAGACAAAGGTTGTGAATTCAAATTTCAGATGCCAAGTGGAAGATGAAGAATTTTTAATCCCTTAGAAATTTTCCTTCCACAAACTAGGAAGAAGTCCACTTCCCAGGATTGCCCGAAGTCTGCCTAAGGGCAATTTCTTCCACCCTGGCTTCTGTTGACAAGATCACAGCTCTGGACCCTGTCAGCTGAGACATCGCAGTTGAAAGCAGCTGTAGTTTTGAAGCTCAGAGCCAGAGGTAATAAGACTTTGAAAACAGGAGCGGGTGTTAACTCTCATTGGATGACTCAGGACATTTCAGTTTCCTCCCGAAGAGCTTTGGATTTAATCTGTTTGTGTTTTCACACCCAAAAATGAAGCAAATTCAGAAGCTGAAGTCTGGTTTGGATGGCTGCAAAAAAATGCTTGAAATGTGACTTGAGTGAACCCTAGAGGCTCATTATATGGAAGGTACCCTCCTCAGCAGCAACTGGAAATATCACGCTCCTGTTACAAAAGATACACAGTCCTTCTTCTTTGAAGACAATTTCCAAAACAGTTTTTCACATAAGAAAGAAGTGAGAAATTTTGTGAAAAGAAAAGAAACAGCAATTTTCTGGGACCTGACAGAACTGGCTGCAGAGCTGCACAGCCATAATCCCTCCTGTTTATGAAGAGACAAAATGTCTCTCCAAAAAGCCTTTCTCCATTCATTTCTACATAAACATGGCTTACACCCCCCTTCTAAGGACTGAGCTTCATTTCCCTAAGATGTTGTTCTGCCTCCTCACAATTGAAGCCCTTCCCCATTTATTTCCCTCTTAAACAAACAAACAGACATATCAAAGAGGCACTTTTTTTCTACATTTGTTTTCTGTCCAGCTATAAATTAATTGATTTAAACTAACAGGCCAGAGGCAGATTTTTGGTTTTCTGAAATCTAATCATTCAAATCTTAGTTTATAGAAAATGAGCAAGAGAAGTCAACTGTGCCTCAGTCATCAGGGTTTTCAGGGAGGAGGAAGAAATGGAGACAGCTTTCAAAAATCTGGTCTTTATTCATCTCAGGGGCAAATTAGTTTTCATTCACTCTAGCAAAGCAAGGTGTAGAACCATTCCATCACTAGTCTGTTTTTAAAAGGATTTCAACAAGAGATATGAACTGTGCCTTCATTTTCAATCTATAGAAGCATTGTGGAAGTGTTTCTTTAAAGGAAAGAGGCGTTAAGAAATGTTATTGAAATGTGGGAAAATAAGTAACTTTTATCCCTCATGATCAATATCACTAAAGGCAAGAAGACTGTCAGAGGCCTAAATCTGAGACAGAGCTGAAACTCCCCCTGTTGGCACCTGGTGGGCCATGCCTGAAAACCATCCTCCCCCTGTCTTCACAAATGTTTGGGGATTTATTTCAAATGAACATGTACAAATCCTCAGCTATTTGCTCCTTAATGCCATCCAGGAGAGAAATTATCCAGATCCTATAAAATCTGTGCCACTGCTTCTCAGTGTGCCTCCTGTTTGGCAAGCTGTGAGATCTGAAAGTGGGATATCCCCACATAATGGTGCAGGCTGGTGAGGAGAAACTGCAAAGTAAGAAGGAAAATTAACCACAGGATGCAGTTCAGCGAAAAGTAAAACGTTCAAGGAAAAGGAGCCTAAAGCCATCCTGAGGGTCTGGGGAGGAGGGAGATGACAGGTATCAGGTAGAGCTTTGGCTAACATCCTGTGAATTTATCCTTGGGTTCACAAGGTGGTGATGACACTATCAGTTGATTCATCTATCTCCAGAAAACAAAACAAAACAAAACAAAACAAAAACAAATAAACAAATTGATCTATAGAGGTGGTCCCTATCCAATGGCAGGGAAAAAAAATTGAAAGAGGAAGAATTACAGGTGCTAGTCTGATTTTGGGTAGAAAATGACTGTAAATTATTGAATCCAACTAATAAGCCCACTCACTTTGTGTCAGGAAAGCTACATATCCTGGAGGGGTTCTTCAGGGACTGAGTTTCAGTCATCCTGCCAACTGCATTTGCTGTCATTTGGAGCAAATTCTTACAGTCCTTTCTCTTTTTTTTTTTTTTTTTTTGCCTGTCATAATTAACTTCCCAGACCATCTTCATACACATGGATTAGGGTTAGCACAGGCAGTACAGTTTGCCTGCAGACTGAACATATGCTGTGGGTCTTCTTGTTCCTGCCTTGTACCTAATGGTTCTTCTAACTCTTGAAATTCAGAGAACTGCATCTGAGGATGCCAAGGACAAGAACTAACAAGACTGTTAGCACTGCAGAGCCAATACAACTCTGAGAAAATCAGTCAGCACCTATTCTGCTATGTGGACCACCAACACCTACATCTGCTAACCTGCTGAGTGTAGAAACATTACTTTTGACATTGATGTCAAAGCCTTGCAGATACTATTTGCTGGCTGAGAGTTCCCAGCATTGTTTACCATACAGAAATGTAGGCAGATTGCTGTTCCAAACATGTTGTGGAAATTACTGTATAGAAGTCCTCTTTATATAAAATAACTTCACCATGGCATAGCTGAGTGAGGGATTTATGTGTCTATGGAAAGGGCTGCACAGCACAGCCTTGACATGAGATCTGGGAGGAGACATCCCACCCCTGTCTCACAGAAAGCAGGAGGTAGAGAGATTGCCTTAAGCCATGCCCAGATTATTCTTTTCAAGGGAGGGAGCATTTTGCAGCTAGGGTCAAATTCTGTTCCTCAATGCACACTGAATGTGTCCTTTCCTCTACAGAGTCCTACTGACCCAAGTGCAAACCCTCAAGGAGTGGAGTGCTGCCCATGATGACTACAGATGGCAGGATCTCATTCTGCTGCATCGACCCTGCAGTTCTGCAGTTCCTGCTGTAGCTGTGCTACACTAGCAGGAGGTCTGCTCTGATCTTTCCCTTCTTGTGAAATCATTATCCCAAGAAAAGCTAGCTAGTCATTAAATATTAAACAAAATTAAACTCAGTACATGCAGTTGTTCTGACAATTCATTTAACTGACAGCAGAATTTTGTTCCTGCTTTTCAGATAAAAATGTGAAGAGACTACACAAGTGTTTTGGCACTGCACTAAAAAGCAAATATGTTTTCTGTCTGTTCACCCATGACAGGAAGAGTTAACCGCAGGCACACTGCCCCGCAGTGTACCACATCATGAGCAGGAAGCCAAGTTCAGGCATCCTTTATATTGCCACTGTTCTTACCAGCACAGTTTCTCACCTCTGTGCAATGCCCCTCTGGCCTTCCCTCTTCTCAGTTCTTGCTTGTGAGCCAAGTGGATCACACACATGCTTCTGGCAGAGCCCTAAGGACCTCACTCATTGCCCCCCTCCTGTGGCATTTCTGAACTGCAGCAAACCCCATATAGACCTGGACCATGATGGAAATCTTATTTAAAACAGTCTTTTTATGATAAGTCATTCATGGGGGTCCTTGGAGGTCTTACTAAGACCCCAGAGAGTACAGGGGTGACAAAGGCACAGGAAAAGAGCCAGCAGATATCAGCCGGTAATCAGTGCTGGATGTGGGACCACCAGTGGGAGGTCTCTCCAGAGCAGCCCCTGGCAGCTCAATGTCCTGAATGGGACATCCATCCTGAGTGTCCTGCTGGACAGATGCGTTACCTGTGAAAGCATTTGTCAATCACCTAATTTGAATTCACAGGCATTAGCACTGGCTGTCCCAAGACACTGATGTGCTGGAAGGATGCCACCTACAGCACTGTGCATCCCAATGCTGGACAGAAACAGACATGGAGGGTCCACCAAGAAGAGCAAGGCTGTGGACAACACTTAAAGAGCAGGCCCTGTGGAGGCTGCTGGTCAGGAGTTTCCTTCCTGAGTGTCAGCTGCAGCTCAGCACTTTGACTCAGAACTTACTCAGACGTGAGATGCTCCCCCAGCCCTGTGACGCTGCTTCCCTGAGAGCAGCAGTGACGAGCTGAAAGCAGCAGCTTCACAGTCTGTTTTGCTGTGGTCACGAAGGTCCGCTCTGAGCACCAGCACTTCATCCCAGGAATAGCAACAAAAAGTTTGAGCATGGTTTCACGCCTTTTCGTGAGCTGCACACAATGAGCAAATTTCCTTTGAGCATCCCTTACATCCTTACACAGGAGTCCTAAGGCTACCACCAGCCTGGCCTTAAGGCCACCTGGGGCATCCACTGTCTTTTCTCAAATGTGTTTACAATGAAATATCTACTTTTACTTTAGGATTGCTTCAAATTCTAACACCTTCTTCTTTATTTCTTTAGAACAAACTGTGTGTAGTTTCATAGGTTTTGTTCTTTTCTGAACACGCAATCTGCAAATGAATTAACTTCACTTTCAGCCTCAAGTGCTTCTGTGGAAGCATTTCAAAGTGAAGGAACTTTGGAAAAATAATCTTCTGGAGTGCTTTGAGAAAACCGAAAATCACATTAAGTGACTTTGAATTATTGCAATGTATTAAAGGACTTAAATGCCTAAAGCTGGAATTTTTTAAGGTTCTTCTGAATGTTCAGAGAGAGGAATATATAACATAATACACCTTAATGTTTTCACTAGTTCTTTAGTCTCCAATCGAGTTCTCTAAATTATTACAATGCTATGCTTTATTCATAAAAGGTGAAATTCATTCATTCTGCATGAATCCTTACTCATCAATCAGGGCAACAAGTAGGATATGAAGGGAAGATAAACTGCACTGTTCAAAATAAGTAGACTAGCAGAGTGATTCAGAGCACTTAAAATTAGGCTCCTGTTCTGAATCATCCTCTAGAGAAGTCTCTCTTTCTCCAGTAAGTACAAGGGGAGTTTAGAAGGCAGGTCTCCTTTGGCTGAAATAAGCTACTGTGAATTAGCCCTTTCACTCAGACCATCAGTTTCCTCACAGATCCATAATGTTGTGCTTCTGGATCCTTTCTCTACATGGCTTCACTGTGGGGTTGTCATCCCCATTTACAGTGAATTCTCATTTTCCTGAATGTTGCAATCATCCTTGAAAGATGTAAAACACAATCAACAGGAAAAAAAATTTTGCAAACAGAGGAAAAAGAGAGAAGAGCTGAATAAAAATGTCAGTGTCAAAGGACATTGGTCTTTGTCGTCTCTAGCAGCACACTTGGGATCTTGCTCTTGTTCTTACTGCAAAAAGTAATGAAGAAAAACCTGCCTGAAAATATTTATTCATACTTGAAATACATTAGTTGGACCATATTTACAGTCAGTATGTATCCACTTTACTTGATCGTTTCAGCACCCACATTCTGTATATTTAACAGTAAAATTCACAATTTGCACTGCTTGGTGTGCTACAGAAGCCATTCAATCAGAGAATAGAAATGATTTGACCGCAAATTTGCAACTGTAAATATTTATATCTAAGCATTTGTAAGTGATGTGCAGTACAAGAATAATTGCCAAATCAATTCAAAAGGCAAAACTGAATAAATTAATTTGCCTGTGAATTATTCATGATTTTTACCTTTTCATATTGCAAGTTCATTATTTCTCTGTGTAACCAGTAAGCAGCTAATATTACTGAGTGAATTTAAAATATCGATTAGTCTTCTGGATACACTATTCAGAGCTTTTAATCAGCAGAAGATTTCAATAAATATTAAACTTGCATCTGGGGAAAACATGAGAAATCTCGGTTCTAGGAATAATGCGTGCTTATCCCAGAGTATAAGGAAAAAGCATTTGCAATTAATCCAAAATATCAAGAGAATTTTCCATACCTATTTAGCTCAAATGAGTGTAATAATAAAGTGCTCAAGAATTAATTGGCCAGGAATCTTGCAGGCTGGAAGGACTGAATTCGAGATATTTGACTGATCTCGGGAAGATCCATCTAAAAGACAAACCCTGAGAATATTCCAACCAGTTATACACTGTGGAGAGAAGCCATAATTTTCTCCAAAGGTCAGAGAAATCTCACACTTCTTTTGTAAGGAAGAAAAGCCACAAGACACACCTCTTACACCTTGGCAAGCCTGGGAAACCCTGTGAATGGCTCGGAGGCAGGAAATGAGAGCAGCTCCTGGGAGGGTTTGCAGTTCCATTGTCAGATGGGGCTCAAGGACAGACCAGGGGTGTTGGCTTGGCTCCCTCACCCCCACAGCTGGGCACGAGGGTGACCCCACAGCCCCCCACGCAGCACAGCCTTGTGGACACCCACGTGCCACAGCCCAGGCACAGTTCCATCTGTGCTGGAACTGCCCATGAACCCAAAACATCTCCAGAACTGCCCACACCTGCCTCTGGCCTTCCTCGGGGGCTGCACATCACGTTGTGTTTCTGACCTCAGGCAACGATTTGGAACAGAAGTGCTGCAGGTCTGTGTGATTTGTGCACTAGTGGTTGGAAAAACAAGAGCAATAGTCTCTCTGGGAGTCGTCTTTCCAGTTACTAAGGTAGAAAACAACAGGAACAAGATTTGGAGTGATGGGGGTTTGTCAGCTAAGTCAGTCAGAAATGCTTTTAGAGCTTTGCAGAGGCTGAGGCTGGTGATACAGATTTTATACTAGATTGTTTTATCCCAATTATTTCCACTTGTTTTCTCATGTTTTGTTTAGCTGTGTATGTGTTTGTATGAGGGAGAGGGGGAAAAAAGAGTATCGCCAGGCACATTTAGCTACAGCTGCAGAAATGGTCCTGTCTCAGATCTTATCTTCAGAGGGAGACACCACTCTACAGTTAATCCATGCAGCAACTTCAAAAAGCAGATTGCTGGTGACAGATTCTGGTTTATGAGACCAGATAGTCCAACCTTACAGGTTACTGTACAGTATGAGGAGGTGTGTACATCTGCTCTGCTTAGAAGCTTCAAGTACAGAGATATTTCCAGATAAGACCAACTTGTCTCTGTAAGAAAAGCAGTGAGCAGAGGCTGCAGCACAGAGGGTGTCTGCAGACAGACAAGATGTAGTAGCTACTAGATTTTGAGTGCTCCATTCAGCTAATCTACTTCTCCAGGCTTTGCTTCGTTTTGGTGAGGCACTCAGAGTAGCAAAGGAAACATTTTTCGGTGTGCAGAAATGTACAAGGAGCTGGAAGACATACAGCATTACTGTGAGCAACAGAAATGAAGAAGTTATAGAAATTAAAGCTCATCAGGGACTTCAAGGCTGTCACCTAGCTCAGCCCTCCTTTGATGAGCCAGGACCAAATATTAATAGGTTATACCTAAAAGATGTTTGTGAAGATGAAGGAAGAGGTTAGTGTTGAGAAGGACCCCAGACTGCCCAGCTGAAGTCATTCCACTCTTTCATCATACAGGCTGTTCTACCTCTACTGAAATCCACCTTAAATTTTCAAAGCATTAAACCAAGTTTGAGAAGCTAAAATGAATAGCTAAACTATTGTCAAATTTATGCAATACACTGTACACAGGGAAGAAGCTTTTTCTGTTTCAGTGTGTACCAGCTAAAGACTTATGTACAGATAAGGAAAGCCCTGGGAAACAAAGGAAGTTGTCTGTATTCCTTGTGCTTTAAGAAAAAAGAAAATCGGAGTCTGTGTGCAAGACCATTCTTAGCTGGTCCACACTGCTGTTAATAAAGTGCAGAATTCAGATGAATTCAACACACAAATCATGTATTTTTCAATCTATGCCAGTCAAGTCAGTTGTATAGCTGCAGCTAAAAAGGATTACCTTAGCCTGGGTGGGTTTTCTTGGGCTCCTCCAGATACAAGAGTCTTAAAAAGACTCTCTGGATGTCCTCTGCAGCATCTCATCTCTCTCCGCTGAACAATTTACTCTCACAGAGCAAATACAAGGAGGCAAGGCACTCCATGTTACACATGGGCTTCATGAGTTCTTACACTGGACCAGTATCAACCAATTCAAAATAAATTTGAAGATATCTTTAAATTGACTGCCATAGGCCAACCTTCTTAGCTGAATGCTTCACTTCACTCAGAGCTAGCTATAATGAATGAGTTAGCTTTGTAAAAATAAACGGAGCAGCTTTGCAAAGGATAAATGGTCATCAGACTTAAATGAGGCATTCATCACAGAATTACTGGTAAAGAACTTCTAAAACTACCAAATTATTTAAAACTCAACTTCAGCCTAGGGTGACATTTCTATTTTTTGCAATACCATATTGCTAACTAAAACACAGTGTTGTTCCACCCTGATCTCTAAATCTTCCTGTGCCATACTGCTGCTTAGCTGATACTATCCACCTGGCATTTATATACCCCTTCCTAAATGTCACAGTTGGTACATTGAACATCCTTTTGTTTATTCACCTATTTATCTCTGTGACAAATTCTCTATTCATCTCTCTGACCAAGTTCATTTTAAACTCTGATCATGTCCTCCAGAAGATCTTGCAACACCACCAACTGAAGTGTCAAATTTTAAAAGCATCTCTTCCATCAGTCAAATTGTTTGTAAAAGAAAGAGGTAGTTCTGCATCCTATTGTACATAAGAAGCAGCATAAGTTGTATTAGAATCCTTCTTGCTTGACAGTCCTGACTGTCTTTGAGAATAACTTATAGGCATTTGCAAAACTGGCTGACAGTGATCATCATTTGGCATTGCCATGATCATATGGAGTGCAGACCAGTTGTATTTTTCACAGAGTCTGGAGACCATTCAGGGCAGGAATGTGAGGAATCTCCTGACTGAACTTGATTTGTGAATGTGTTTGAGTTTGCAAATCCCCATTTAAAAACTGGACCACGTTCTGTCATCACTGGTTCAGGGAAGAGCAAGTGTGGGGAATGGTCGGAGCCAAATGTTTCGCATGTTCACTTGAGGAGGGAACAGAGAAAACATTCATCTGTATATTCAAAACTTTAAAAGCCCTGTACAGTCACAGAAACAAGACTTCAGGTTAACTGTCACTCACTGTTAATGTATATTAATGACAAACCACGTATGTGAAATCAGTGCAGACCCTTCACTGGTTTCTTCCAGTGAGGAACATTTTATCCAAGTGCCCTTGGCAGGGGGAATAATCACAGTACAGGTTTCTCCCTCCTCATCTTCAGTGTAAGCAGCTAAGGGGCAGGAGAAAGCTCCAGATAAGCATTTGAAAAGCATGAAGGTTTCTTAAAGCTTTTTTAAGCTTCACTTTTGTTCAAGGGCAAAGTACAGCACAGCAAATCTCTGGAGTACTTCCTCATTTTGTTCAGGCTGAGCTTGGCAATACAGGGTTTCTGGAAACCTGCAGTTCCTGATGAATGCCAGGAAGATTTTCAAGTTTCCTATCAGACGTGTATTAATTTGATTCAGTCCAACGTTGGGGGAAAGCTTCTTGATACAGGAGGAACAGCTGCAGCAGTCACGCACTGATTTTCCCACTGGCATGTCCAACACTCTGGGCTAACCCAGGTTCTTGCTGGTCCCATTGGCACAATGCTCCATGTTCTCCCTTGTGTGGGATGGACAACCAAATTTTCCCCACTCCACAGCTGTCAAAATTGAGAATATTTTTTGCTTGCTTTCCAAGGTGTTTCTTCTGCACACCATACTGTACCTTCTGCCTTCCTCACTCTTTTCCTTTGAACATGTCCATGGGAACACTCTACCTTTATAATTTGCCCTCTCCCCATTGTTACATTTTTTTGCATTATGTTTGTTGGTTTTTACCCCAAAATTTCCAGTTTGCACACCCACAGAAAAGATAGAATGATAAACAAACCCTAAGTATCTTACCAGGAGCAAATTACCGTGAGATATTTACTGAAGCAAGTGTTCCTCTGATTTATCACCCCACTCCCTCATTCCTGTTGCTCACTCCTACTACTGAGGCTATATGGAGCCAGTAATCCCTACAAAGAGCGAGCTTGACCTTTATATTTCCCAATAAAGGATGTAGCAAACTTTGGTGCAATATCACCAGATTTCCTTCAAATAGATTATCTTATCCATACAGACACAACACAAGAACCCAAACCACAATGAAAGAAAGGGTTTGCTGCTGCAGGTAGATTGCTCCTTAATAATTTGGGCATGCACGTCTGTAACTGAGCCAAAGCTGAGACTATTTGATTAACCAGTAATTTTTAGAATTACTGGAAAGCAGTTTCAAAATCACTAAAAATCACAACACTGATTTGAAAAGGAATCAGAACAAGAGTCTTACTATCACCATGGATACAACTAATGTGGACTCAGGATTTAACCAAAAAACCTGGAACTTCATACTTACGCTGTTGGACAGACTAGCTTATTTAATATCAATAATATTTTTAATATGCTCTACTTATAAAAGTATAATCAAAGTACAAGGCAAATCTTGCTCTGTTTTTTATTGGAATACAAGAATCATGGAAGCATTCATCATTAGTTACTTCATGTTTTTGGTTGTGTACTACCTGTGACATCAGCACAGTTCAACACAACAACAAGGAAAGCTGGTAGTGATGTTTCCAGTTCAAGATAACCATGTGACCTTTCAAACATTTTGAGATTAACTATTGCTTTCCCATATTCCCATAGAGTCTGAATCTCAACCAAGTCACTCTTCTGACGTAACACAAACGCTATTCATTTACTTCATTATGACCCAGATCATAAAAATATTCAGACACTTTACTCCCAGAGGTTTTGGTGAGCTTCAGGTATTTGAATGCCTTTAATAATCTGGATCCCTCACTTGGGTTTACTTTCAGTGATGGATCAAAAACAGTGGAATGCTGATGGGTATTTGGTCTTGTTCCAGCCTCAGCACTCCTCACGACTCTATTATCATTTTTCCTTCACTGACACCTTCAGAGCCTTGTGGAAGATCTCAGCTGCAAAAGCCAGTGCAGCTACAGACACATAGTACTAATTGCAGAGAGCAGGCAGAGCTGAAGGGGGGCAGGAATGATTTTCACTGGTGCCTTCACATAAACTTTCTTTAAAACAGCACAAAACACTCAGCTGTATCAGACTGAACTAACTGTGCATTCAGCCCAGCATTCTGGCTTGGACAGGGACCACAGGCCTAGAGAAAAGTTTAAGGACAAGGTAAAGATAACATGGTTTTACCCTGACATGCCCAGTTTCCAACAATTTCTTAAACTAAAAGCAGTTTTTCTGACATTTCTTTACAAGATCTTCTGTGATGTCTCTAACTGCTTTCTGAGCACTGAATTAACATTGTGCCCTGTGACAGGGAATGTCACACTTCATTATGATGTGGAATGCAGCTCCTTACAAAAAGAGTGGGCTTAAATGATGCTTTTACTTTCCTTAGATTGATGACCCTCTTAACTCCAGCATTATT
This sequence comes from Corapipo altera, assembly GCF_003945725.1. Classification (NCBI taxonomy): domain Eukaryota; kingdom Metazoa; phylum Chordata; class Aves; order Passeriformes; family Pipridae; genus Corapipo; species Corapipo altera. The sequence goes on along the minus strand of NW_020884872.1, from coordinate 5,453,914 downwards.
TTTCATAACCTGATGTAAATAGGAACATTTAGTAATTACATATCACAAACATAGATACTTCATAGAGTCACAGAAAGGTTTGGAATGGAAGGGACCTTTAAAGATCATCCAGTCCAACCCCTTTCCTATCTTCTTTCAGGTGCCTTCCAATTTAGACCTGGAATCAAGGGCTAAGTCCATCTCCTCAGATACATTCAGACAATTGCAAGCAATTCTAGCCCAGAAGCCATGGCAGCTACATTTGTTCAGCACAGTGTTACAGATAAAAAGTCTTTTTCTGCTTCCTTTTCTCCCCATAAAATTTCACCTGGAACTCAAAAAATAACCTTCCAGATAACAGAAATTAGTACATTTCCACAAAATGTTTCCATTTCAGCAAGCTAGTATTTCTGGCAAAAAATCAAACTCAAATCTATTTGGTGAGGAATTTCAAAGTAGCTGTAATGAATTACTTAACTAGGCTCCCCAGGCCTTGCTCATCGTTCAATATACGTGCTGATCTCTTCCTGATGGCATTTGGCTCAGTTTTGTATCCCTGAAAAATAAACAGAAGGATTTGCCAGTGGCTTCGGTGAGAACAGATTGAGGCTATAAAGAAATCAAGACAATTTTCTTCTGGAAACTGGTAGCTTTCTGTTAATAGAGGAATCCAGAGGAAGAGAAAGCAGCATGACCTGTGGAAACATTTCATTATCTCAAAACATCCAGCCTTTTGAAAAGGAGGATGTGCAATTAAAATGCAGAGATCGAAAAAAAAAAAGTATCTCGCTGTGTGCAGCCCTGGAAGCAGCTTCTGTGAGCCAGGAGAGGAAGGCAGGGAAATGGCAGCGGGTACTCAGCCACTAAAGTCCTCTCAGAGGTAGGTAAGAGAGGACTGAGCTGCCTTCTCTGCCTGGTGTCCAGCAGGATTGGTGTCCAGCACCAGCTTAACTCACACACACTGGCTGATGTGCATTTTCTATGGAGAGTCTTACGAGGAAATGAGAAAAGGATATTTTCTGAAGTCCTCTGCCTCCATCTTCAATGAAATAAGGAAGCAAGAAACCTGCAGTTGGTGAACGTTGGATGTATCAAATCCAGGACTGTTGGCACAGCTTTTTGCAACTCTTTTCTAGCTTCATTTTACACTAAAAATACGTTATGCCATTTCCTAAAAGATTTCACAAATGCTTCTAGGGCACTAGGAAGCTAGTAATTCTCTTTATCCTGACACAAAAAAAGTCTCAGTTCCTCATTAACCTTTTTACAGGATGTGATCTCCTGTAGTTCTGCAGAAGAGACACTGCCTAGCTGGGGTGTTCTTGTTTCCTGTTATTTCATAGCTCTACGGGGAAATAACCAGTGGTTTCGAAGAAAAAGAAAGGAAGTAAAAATGGCAAGGGAACAACAGAAGCATCTCTATTATTTTTCTACACTAGGTTATCTCTAGATTGCTGTGCCACTGCCTCATATTTAAAGAAGCCTGAGGGGAAATCAAGCAATTCACACATCGTCCTGTATTAGATTGTATCTGAATCAGATGGTATTTAAAGTCCATTATAGATAGAATATGATCACACATGCACAGGCATCCATATCATTTTTGCAGCAACACTGCTCTGTATGATGGGAACCATGAGCTCATGAGTGGAATCAGAGCAGGAGCAAGGTGACCTCAATACAGCATCACAGAGCTCCAGGCAAGGCCAGCTGATCTCACCACAAGGCAGATCTGCACGGAGGCCAACCCTGAGCAGATCCTTCACCATGCACCCCATCTCAACACTTCAGCCCATGAGAAGAGTTCAGGCCTGTTAAGTTCTCCCATTCAGCCTATGAACTGCACATAAACTAGGTAGATGCTGTCGTTCACCTATTTCTTGTCTTATCCTCAGTCTTCTTACCTCTTCTGCAAAATGTGCCTTCACACCTATTCAGATCCCCTTACTGAGCTACAATGGAGTCTCAGCTCACCTTCAGGCCTTCTCTCATCCTCTCAGAGACACTTTACTATCAGCCTACCACATCTCTGATTCCCAGAGACATAACCATGCCCAGGACCTCGGGCAGAAGTGGCCTCTCCATGTCACTACCGACCTCACCCTCAGCTCACCACTCACCCCCAGCAGCTCATGGTTACTTGGCTTCTTCCCTCCAGCATCCAAAGCAGCTTCATAAGCCAGTTTGGGAATCATTTGTAGAAAGAAACTACTCATGATTGACAAACAAACAGTGGTTGTACCGTGTGTGGTTCCCCAAGCCAGTTAGTGGCTGTATGAAGTGAGGGAGGTCACAGAGGCCAAGGCAGCTTGTCCCTCGTCTGAGCTACACATCTGGACAATTAGCCAGAGGACACCACATATCTTTAATCTGCACACAAAGGTATTTTACCTCACACTTTAAAGTAAATAAACCAAATACATTAAAGCACAGTAAACAACCTTACCATTAAAGTGATTTTTCACTTTTTTTTCACACACTCATCAAATATTTATAAAATGTATCCAAGTGATTAAAAAAAACCAAAAAACTTCCAAAATGTGCCTTTAGGAATGAGTGTGCAGGGAGGATGCTCATGAACACCCAGCAGAGCTGCTCTTTGCTCTGTAACTCTTACCCAGGGCAGGCTGACAGGATGTGCAGCAACCTGAGCAAAAAGCTGGTGGATAAATCACAACAGAATCCAACCCAAACATTTCACACTCTATTCTTTATGGCTGTAGTTCATTCTTGCTGCCTAACTCCACTGTTCTAATCTTTTATGGCAGGACTTTGCCTTATATTATAAATACCTTTTCACCATCCACAGGCAAAGGTAGCAGTGGATAAATGTTTGATTTCCTCTCCAGCCAATGGGCAGCTGCTGCCTAGAAAGTGATAAATGAAATGATAAAGATTAATCAGTCTTATTGCATATTATGAGAAGAGTCATATATCAAAGCTGGGTTCTGAGGTTACCAATTTGAGTGATTTACTTGATTTTATGTCTTTCCTGATCATAAAAGGAATCCCCCAAAGCCTAAATCTTACCAAGCTCTTTGCTTTATTGACATCCTATAGCATTGTGTGATTTTTGTATAAATAAAAACATAAAACCTTGATAAAAGACTGTAGATGATGTCCTGTAAAATCACACAGAGCATATGGAGCCAAATTCCAGAAACAATGAGAATATTTTTCAGAAGGGAACTCTTGAGGGTTTTTTCACTGAACACACACATATAAAACCGAATTTTTTTTGGTACATTTTGAATACCACTTAAAATATATTTTAAAAAAATATGTAAGCAACCAAACTCCTCATCCATTGCATATACTTTTAATGAAAGCAATATCTCATCCTGGTTGTTCTCTAATGTTGTTTTTGAAAAATGGAAATAATTCCTGCTAACGGGCACAACTGAAAATGAACTGTTCAAGCTGAAATGTTTCCTAAGTGTGCCAAGAACAGACCATAAAGTGGGTAAAAAAAAAAGAGAACTAATTAGTTTATTTCTCTCCTAAAACTAAACTAACAAGCAAAAGCCTTTAAAGAACACCGGTCAGAAATACTGATATCAAAGGAAAAGACTGCTGATAATCCTGGATTCTTTTGCAATGATTTATTCCATATTTTATTGCACAATTTATGAAGAGAATTGCAGCAATTGGAGTCCTTACAATACTACAAGAGATTAAAAGATTTTCTTATCAGGCAATTCAGAAATGTGATGATTCACACCTTCATTATTTCTTGAAACGCTCCAGCTTCCCCCACAAGGTACAGCAAAGGTTTTGCATGACTACGTCCCTTAAACTAAACAGTGCTCATGTCATTTTCCCACGGTGCTCGGAACAAGCTAGGGGTGAAAGAGTAACCCTTTTAAGCCAGTTAAACAACCATCATCATTTTAAAATAAATGAAGAGGAGCCCAGTTATTTACAACTATGTGCTCATGTTTTATGCATGCCTTACCTTGGAGACACTTGATAGCCCCCTAGAACACTTTGTTAGCTGTAGTCTTCAACAATCGTTTGGCAAGAAGGTCACATTGGCCTGTTTGTGCCGAAAGAGTGGGGATTTGAAGTCATGGTATAGTAACAGAACAAATGGAAGGACACTGGAAAATTATTTTTGCTGACAGGGTTTGCACGCAAGCATAAAACCTGGGTCAGGGAGAGTCACTTCGGTTAAAAGTATGTGCCAGTACTTCTCACTGCCAGGTTAAATTAGGGATACGCCCAGCCGTGCTGTGCAGGGAGGAAAACCAGAATGAGAATGAGCTGCTTGCAAGGAATCACTTCAAATCAGCAAAGAGGAACCATCGTACTAACAAAGAGTTTTGTGGGATGCCCCAACAAAACATCAGCACAGATCAGACTGCCCTTCAAGTCTGCAAAAAAGATGGAAACTCAGACCCAAGATAGAAGGTAAAGCACCTGAAACTAAGGAATGAGGTCCAGGGAAGACTTTTCTGGTTTGCATACATTTTTCTGGTATGTGAGAGACCTGAGGAGTTGTGCTCGAGAACCAGCTGTACCCAAATATCTTGTTCTACACAACTGCTCCACAACATCCTCATATGAAATTATGTTTTGGTTCTCTTATCAGGGACATCAGTGCTGCCTTGGTAAAGCCAGGGAAGGGTACCCATTCAGGCTCGTAAAGGATGATGAGGTGCTGTGTAACAAGTCCTGACTTAAGGACTGCGTGTTTTAACCCTACATTTTGCCCATTTTTAACTTCAAATTATGACACCAAAGAAGCTGAGGAAGGAACATCTCTTTCTTTTTGTAATATCTCCCACTAAGCAGTACTGGGAAGAATTTCATTTGTATACTGGAAGCCATATAGAAGATGCCAAGGCTGGTGCCCAGACTCAGAGATGGCATGCTTTCGTCTGCATTATAGTCTTGCAGTAGGAAAGGTGAAAGGTTTCCCTATCCCCTACAACACACACACAGCCTTCATTCAAGAGGCTGCAGTTCTGTTTTGAACACAAAATGTACCCAACCACACATGAATTGTTGTTTGCTGGTACTTCTCCTATTGTAATCTCAATGAGTTGTGTGTCTTAGGGATGCTTGGAGTGTAGCAAACCAAAAACACACCTCTGTATCACCTTCTGTTTCAAAAAGCCTTAGAAGGACCCTTCAGTGACTTTCCAATCTCCATTTAAATGTTCTTTTTAACCGAAAGTTTCATGGGTGAGATATTTGATAGAATGTGACCCCCGTAGCTCATTTAGCTTTGTAGACAGTGTATTGTGCTTGAGTCTCTCATCCATTCATGCACTTGTATTACCTCATAAAGGTATTTTTTAGAAATAAAACATGAATAGGGAGATATTTTTTTTTCTCTAACCTTAGCGATTAGCTGGAGATTAGAATTCAATTGAACAGTTTAGTTAAATATGGGTTTGTGTGTGTTGATACAGCTCCCCATTGTCACAGCAGGTATGAGATGTTTGGCAGTTTCCCAGCTTGGCTCTCCAGTGGGGGTTTGTAGCAATGCAAAAAGCACTGTCCCACCTTTCAGTGGAATAAAATGAAATGTTTGTCAGAAAATTCTTATTGAAATCTTGCCAGTATTAAGGGAGAGAAATTTGCATGAAACTATTATTGTTTGTTCCAAAGCTCTAAATTTTTTTTGACAGAAATGTCTGGTTTTACTGGATTATTTATATATATAGTTGGGGTTTGTTCCCCCTTCAAGCTAGCTCTGAGGAAACAATATTAGAAGAAGAAATAATTAGGGAAGCCAACAGTCAGCTGCTTTCTCTGAAGAATATTGGGCAGATGACAAACCCACTACAACATTTGGCACACTATTTATGGGCAGGAAATTTTAATAGAGGAATGACACTCTGCAAATCATGCTGAAGTTGTCTGAAAGTTTTTCTTACTAAAACTGAAGGATCATAATGACAGACAGACAAAAATGAAGCAACTTCTGTGCTTTCTCCTTGTCATGGAGGTAACTCATAGCTTTCTTAGTGTGAGATATCTTTTTTTCTGAGCAGTGACAACATTCATAAGTGGTACTTCAAATGAGACAGATCTTTGAAGTAATCTTTTCCAAGTTACCTTATCATTACCAATAAAAAACTTGTGATTTGCCCAAAATGTGTAATTTGAGTGCCTTTTTTTTTTTTTCCCCACTGATGTAACTCTTTTCCTCTTTTAACTCTTAAAAACACAAAAAATGCTCTCAGAAGTATTCCCAGCTGCTCAGGTCATGCTCAGCTGTGCTGATACCAGCGTATGGCAAACACATTTAGCACATTAAGTCTTGATTACAAGGCAAAATTGGAGAGTCAAACAAACTCTAACATCTCATTCGTTAGGAAACTGCACGGTAATGGTAAGTCCTGAAGCATGACAGCAGCAGTGCCGCTTGCTAAAACACAAAGTAGAAGCAAAACCACCCAAACCAGCTGTCTCTGTCCCCCATGGAACAACCAGCACATGGTACAGAGGGACACTAGGGTGTGGTGAATGCTCCAGCACCCGCCTCAGCAGGTGGCATGCCAAGGGATGGCACCACAGCACTTCCTCATGTCCTCTGTGATCTCTGCTTTGCCCCTGGAACTCTGACCTTGTGCTCATGCAAGCAGGAGTAGAAAAGAAATCTCCATTTCAGCAACCCCAGGTCAAACTCTAAAGGCATGTGATGAAGGAAATGCACATGCACCCACAGAGCTCTGCAGCCCATTGAAGCCACAGTTTCCAAAAGATAGGGATCACACACTGGTGTAGTGTTACAAATGCTGTACCAAGAGATCCTTTCTGCCAACATCTAAGCAATGGCAAGGAAGCACAACGATGCAGGTTCAGCTCTGTGTCCTGCCAGAAACCTGACTTCACACCCTTGTCTCCTCTATGACCTGGCTAACCTAGCAAGTGACAGCCTTGTTATAAATATCCAAGAATCATGAGGTGGTCACTTTCCCACTGTCACAGCTAATTAACTTCTAGGAATAACTATGGGAACTATTTTATTTTGCCATCCCAAACATGGGCCTGCAGTGAATGTGTGTATCTGCCCTCCCTGAGCTGGCTGAGAAAAAACACCCCTCTGCTAAACACCAGGGCAGCGGGTATGTGCTGCGTATCCAAGGCTCTGTATTGGCTAGAAGCTGCACAAAGATTTACAGCACAATTTTCGATCACTTGTACATGGTGACACTTGTGGACAGAGGAGAGATAAAAGAGTTCATCTGCGTAAAACCTTTGAAAAGTGCACGCTTACCTCAAAAAAAAAAAAAAGTCTATATAAACTGTCATTTCAGTTTAGAAAATTCAAGGCATAACCTCATAATTAGGAGCAGCTAAATTGCCTGTTCTTTAGTCAACAGCACAAGGAGAAATTTATTTCATTTAATATACTGCTCTTAATGATTACTGTTTGTTTGCTTCCTAAATCTCAAAGTAATCACGTACCGCAAGTGCAAAATGCTGGTGAGGAGGTTTGTCTCCTGAACTTAATGACAAAAATATCTCCTCAGTTTTCCAGTTTGAGGGTAGTTTTTCCTCACAGCCCTTTGCCACTGACCTGTGAGCCTCCTGCCAGCTCCTGGTCAAAAAGAGGGACCTTGACTTATGGGGTGGAGGGCTGCCAAGAACATGAAAGCAACACCTATATCTTGGGGACACCAGAAAGCTGTAAACTGGCTGGATATAGAGCAGCAATTGTTTTATAATAATTGTCTGCCATACCTGCATCCTGTTCCTGTTCCAGGAGTTTACAATGGATCAATGTACCCAAAGTGTTTACATCCAGATCAACCTGTGGCAACACAGTTTAAAAGACCTTTTCTTTCCCTCAGCTGGACTGCCCCCAAAAAAAGCAGCCCCGCAAGGAATTTGTTCTCCCCTCAAAAAAAGGATTACAAAAAAGGGATGATCTCTTTCTCATTCTGCCCACGCACAAATGCTGGAGCTCAGAGAGGATGGCACAGGTAGGGATGGCAGCAGAGTGATCATGTCATTCATTAATTCCCTTTTGCAGTAGCTTTTGGGGCTTCACCGTGACTTTCCATACGGCTTTCCAGGAACTGCCAGCTGGAATGCCACTGTGGAGAAGCCCTGCTGTGCACTCACATACATACACAAAGCCTCTGAACTCACTGCAGGAAAGGGTTTAACCAAACAGCAGGATAAGTAAGGTGTGGAAATTACCTTCATGTAAAATCCTTGTGAAGATCAGCCCCTTCGATTTCACCACGGTAGCAAGGTGATCCCACCCACAGCTGGGACAAATGCTACTGCTTTCACTTCACTATCTGGTGGCATAAAACTATTTTAAATTCATAGACAGAAAAAAATGACAGAGCTGAGAGGTTGAAGTTAGAGTGAGCCAAGAGTATGAAGTGCTGCACATTGTATCCTAGAAACAGCTTCCAGCTCCTTGGTCCTTTTTAGTTATTCATTGTAGAAAGAAGGCTGGAAGAACTGGTGCAGACAAAGTAGATACCAGCTGAATTTTTGCCAAGTGGTCGTTAATCCCTAAAATTTCAATCATTTTCATTAAACTTTAACAGCAGAGAAATGCCCTGAACTATAGAAACGTGAGTTAGAGCTACAGGAATGTGTGTATGTTTACATGGGTGGGAAAACCAAAAGCTGGATGGAATAGCCTGAAACATTCCCTCACCTACAGTCACAATAAATAAGGCCACACAAATTATGAAATTGTATCATGTGCTTTTTATCTGCAGTTTGCACCAAGAAAACATGTATGTGAAAGACTGAACACTTTATGGTCTCATGAAACATGAGGGGATGAGGATGGTTTTCTCCAAAAAGACACTGGATTTTTTTCCTCATTATGAAAGAGTATCTAGTCATGATTTAATGGTCCTATGAGAAAGAGAACTTTGCCTTGGAGAATTAAACAAAGCTGAGTGTGAATCCAGAAGATTTAAAAGCCACCTTGGAATGATATGCAGATGCTGGTTAAGATGTAGACATGCCTGAAAAAAATATCCAACCCCTCCTTACAAATCCACCTTCCAAAACATATCTCAAGCTTAAAATGGAACAAAAGTTTTGCATATCCTTAGTGAAATCTAAAATGGCAAGGAATTCACCTGTTTTCAGATTTGTCTCCCTTTTGGAACCAAGTCAAGATTGCTTGGGTGAGAGGAGTTAGCATGTTTTGCAACTTTAAATCATATCTAGTGGGGAGACAGTGATTAAAAACACATCGTTGTCTTTGAGTTTAGCTTCATCCAGGGCTGAACCTTCAGAGATTCGAGCATGTAGGAGGGGAGGAAAATCTAATTGGGGAAAAGGAGAAGAATGTAGCTTGCAATTTCAGAATTATTCCATCAAAGATAACTAGATCATCTTTTTCATAGCAGGAATTAGAAGTGACAGATGGTCTTGCTGCTGAACCAAAGGTGTAGAAGCCCTGAGATTCAATCTGTATTTCTGGCTCTGAAATAGATTTCCTGTGCAAGATAGTGTAAAAAAAAAAAAAGATTACAGTAATGGCCAGCTTCTACAGACTTCATCTGAAACACCTAAGACCTGATTTTTAGAAAAGCAGTCTGTGAGCTCCAGTTTACATTCGGCAGGAGGGACAAACATAAAGACACTGTGAAAAGACAGTTTCTCTCTCTCAGTTTCTTTCTGAACAACAAAAGCTGAAAATTTAAAAATGTAAAAGCAATGCTAAATCCTGAAAACACTGACCAACAGTCTTGCTGAGTGGTGTTTTTTTCCATCTGTTTGTCTCCTGAACACAGAGACATTCTTCCATTTATCCCCTTTCCATATTCCTGTGTGTCCACAGGGCAATATGACCTCAGACAAGAGAAACAGAACAGAGGTAACGCCAATAACAACACCTACAGGTAAGACAACTTTTACATTTTCGATTACATAAGCCTGCCTTCAATTCAATCTTGCAAACTTTCCTCACATGAACTGAAATTGCCTATTATGGTGCTGAATTGCATTAAGCACTGAATTTAAATTTTATTTCTCTATGCAGATATATTTTTAGTTAGCTTATACATTTCACTCGTTTCTGAAAATGGTAAATCAACTTCATTTTTCTTCTAAAATAAATACCACCATAACTCTCCAGCAACTCTGTGCTTTTGACCAGAAATTAAAAGTTCAGGAAAGATGTGGGTGAAACCAGTGCTGGTATTTACAGCCCATGAGAAAATCTGCTCAAGTTGTGCTGTACAAGCCTCTGGGGTCCCAAAATACTCACACACACTCACAGCTGATGGGGCTGAGCAGGATGTCCCTGCTCCTGACACCTTCCAACCAGCTGAGGATGCTGCAGCACCGAGCAGAGCAGTTTAAGGTAAAAGTGCTTTCTGATGCACTCTGGTTGCTCCCACCCTTGTGCTTCAGCAAGGAGGAGGAGAACTGCTGACATGTAGAAGGAGCTCAGAAGAGGATTATGAAGAGAAGGGCTGAGAGGGAGCAGCCCAAACCACAGAATGGACAAATGGAAAGTTTCAATGAGGATGGAAGGTCTATACAGGGAAGGTAACAATTGGTACAAGAAAAAGTGCAAAATGGGTCAACCGAGGAAAGGTGGTACTGGGAAGACAGAAAAAAAATAGATTGAAACTGGCACTTCACCACCATCATCATCAGATTGTAAAGCACAAAAAACCCCCATGAGTTTCTCCAGCGAGTTCCTAAATAACCTCATGGCTAATCAGTCCTTTACTCTGGTTGGTAAAGATCTCTACTTTGAATCTAAAATCTAAAGCTGTTAGCAGAACATAAAGGCACAAACTGAGTTCCAGATGATGGATTGTGTTTTATCATTTTGCTGCATTTTAAAACTGAGCATTTTTTTGGAAAAAGATATGGTTGTGAAATCAAGTGCTGTAAGAATTTAGTCTATGCTAGGATTAAAGGTTCTTGTGCAGATTTAATCTGACATCTCAAATGTGTATTTTGACACTGTCTTCATTCTGTAGGTATTTGAAAGTTACATGATCTCACACTATCATTTATGTTGAAAAAAATATTTTTTTCAAACTTCATATGTTTTTTCTGCATTTTCTGGCGTGAAGATTTTACAGAAATGGCATATAAAATTCCTAGGGCATATTTGGTGAAAATGAGCTTTTGCTCCTGGACACCTTCTCTGCCACCTTCAAAAAATTTCCAAGCACTGTCATTTTTACTGAATTCCAAAGCAAAAATAAAAACCCAGAACAAAATTCCTTCTTTTTGTTGTTGTTGTTGTTGTTTTTTCTCAGTTTTTTTTGTTTGGTTGCTTTTTATTTTATTTTATTTTATTTTTGCAGCAATAAAATATATTTTCTTTCTCTCAGTGCAATTATTTGGAAACAATGCTCTTTGTAAAACAAGTCAAAAATTACGAGATAAATAAATGGAAAATAAAAGTAGTTTCATGTCTCTTCATAATACTTTGTTGGATCACCAGAGAGAAGCTGAGCGTTTGCTGCCCTCAAGTGGTGTCCTATTTTTTTCTTTCGAGAGGCATTCACAATGATGCTTCATCCTTTTTATAGCTTAAGTTCAGGGCTGCTTTTTTTGAAAGAAAATGGAAAGTTTGGAGCAAACAGAATTCAGCTTTCATTCAGAAAACATTGGATTTTAAATATATATATATATTTCTCTTTAAATACTAAAGAGATCTTTGATAAATCTGGTTTTGGATATGCTTCATCCCTGCACTGTAGGAAAGAAAGATGTTGGCATACACAACCACACAAAATGTGGACTCCAACAAATCTAAATATTGCTGATTATTATTTTGTGGGTTTGAGTTTTGCGCTGTGCAAAACAACCCAAGAAATATGGTCTGAGAAAAATGTTCTTGCTTAAAAAGCCCATTTCTAAATTGCCATGGGGAAAAATTGAGTTTGTCATATCTTTATAGAAGAACGTGTTGAATTATTGACAATGGGCTAAAAATGAGTCAGGGAAATGGGATTCCTATCACACTTCAAGAGTGGATTATAACTGACTCAGGAGCTAATTCAGTTGCAGCTCAAAGACAGCTGGATCAGATTCTAACTCAGCTGAAATGAGCAATAAGAATTGTATTTTCATACTGCATTGCATGAGAAAATAAACGCTTTCCAAATATACTCCAAACAGAAACCTTCTGTAACAATCCAAATGCCTTATTACAATCTTCACCTGTTTTTCCAAACCAGCACCAATTCCTATTGACTGAGGAATCGACTCAGGGCTCCCTGCACTGGAGCTTGAATCCAGGAGTGTTAAGGAACTGCAGAACTACCCTATTTATCAGGCTATTAATGTGTGTCATCAGACCACTCAGAGGCCACAAGTGCCAGGTCCCCATGGTGGTATCTCATACAGGCACAAAGCAAACAGATGGCGCCTCAAGGATAATACACGCTCTTGGTTACAAGAACATGCAACAATATATATATAATTGCATATATATATATATATTATATATATATAATGCAAAACTGGGGAATAGGAGCAGGACAAAACGAGTGAGGAGAGCAAAGCAAATTCTCCATGGTTCCCTATGTCTTTGTGTAATAAAACACATCTGCATATTAACATGAAATAACAGCTCTGGATGCATTTCTGTTTTCCTCCCTCTCCAATTTCGCCCTAATGTCCCTGTCCCTCTGACATGTGTTGCAACCCCATTGTGAAACCAGTTATTTTCTGAAATGCCTGAAAATAGCAGGTGGGCATGACATGAAATGACTGAACATCCATCACTTGGGACCGATTCCAAAGGAGATGTATATTGCACATTCGAGGAAAAAAAAAAAGGATAAAGGACAGTAAACAATGCAGAGTTTCTATTTACTTCTAAGATCTTACATACCCTGAATACTGCATCCTTCTGGACTGTCACCTGGACAATCCCTGCTCCTGCTCCTCAGAGCTGCTGGGAGCCTGGCTGGTGCCAAGGCAAAGCCAAGGAGGTGTCTGTGCTGTTCTGGGGAACCAGCAGGGCATGCAGAGCCTGACACAATCAGCATAACACGCAGTAAAATGCTTCGTTAGTGTGTGACAGTGCTGCAAGCTGAGAACCTCAGCTGCCCTCTCACCTGAATTACCCCTCAAAGCCCAGATTTAACCCTGGTGTTTGGCTTGCCTGCTTTTTATAGAGCTCCCTTTCCTTTCACTCTGTGAAACCACCCCATCTTTTGTACTTATTCTCTAAGCCACACAAGAGCACACGTCCAGTCGCGGAACACGCTTGTCTTCACGGTTGACAAAGTCAAAGGCATGGCAATTGCACCCTGGGACGTTGCTGGGAGTGCCATTTCCCAAAGATTTCATTTGTCTGAGGAAAAGTGTAGCAAAATAAAGCTGCAACAGAGAAACCCAACACATCATGCAATTGGAAAACTTTGGGGAATTTCATGAAGCAACCAAGTGGGGAAGCTGAAGGGTTTAGCAGAATGCCCATAATCCCAATCATTTTGTGAAAACACCCAAACATTTATCCTAAACAAAAATAAAAATTGAATATGACTTAAAAATACTCTATTTTAACTCCAGTACTTCATGTTCCTATGACAGATTTTAAGATTATATAACTTCTCAAGTAACACAGTCCTTATCTTCGTCACACCACACCTGGTTTTCTGTACTAGCAGATGTCATGCGAGTATCAAAACATATGTATCAGGAAAAGAACCTAAAATGTCATCAGTGGAAAGATCAGCATAGTTGAGTCTCATGAGTTGGAAAAAAGTATCTCCAGAGATACTTTGCAAAGAAGCCCTCAGGACTGGCAATGTGTAAGGACAGTGCTCATGGAGATGTCTGTGTCACCCTACTCTGCATCTGACCCCAAAAAAATCTTCATTCAAAGAGAGAAGTAATCACAAAGGGGTTGGTTTTGTTTTAGTCGCTTCAAAGTTACTTTAAGTGAAATATAGCATGTCTAATTGTAGATTAAGGAGAAAATAGGGTTTTCTTTCTGGTGTTATCAATGTTAAGCACTTGTCATCCAGGACAAGAAACAGAATACATAAGGAAATCGTGATCTTCTACTGAGGAACATTTTCATTCCTAAATCTTTCAGTTCCTAGTTTAGGCATTGGAGATACTGTTATCCTGGACATCTTCACATTGTAGTCAGCATTGCATGGCACTCACTGCTTTGTAGTCTCAATCCTGCTTTTACCATCACACCCACCATTAGTTCATTCCTGTATTGTTTCAGCCCTTCTACTGTTTTAGCAAGGAAAGAGCTACAGCAAAGAGTAGGGAAGACTGCAAGCATCAGGACCCTTTAATTTTTCCTGCTATATTCTTAAACTGCAAAATCCTAAACAGAATAGTTTGATGGAAGAGGCCAAGAAACCAGCACGTGTGAGTGCTTAAATGGAGAGACAGTTGAACCTGCAGCATCTCTGCAAATAATTTCCCTGGCATGAAGTGAATGTAGTTTCAGAGAATATGGCTCATTTATTATTCCTATTAAATATATGAGAAACACAGCACCAATGGTCAACCAGACAGAATTTATGATTAAACAGGCAAACAAAGCAGTACTTACATTTCTGAGTCTACAACTCTGCTCAAGCACTGGAGTAAGAGTGACAACAACAAAGCCCATAAAGAAACCTATTCGTAGGGAGCAGGGCAGAGAAAAGAAAGGTGGAGCTTTTGCTGTCTGATTGGGAAGAAAGAACACAGAAGACACATGCTCCTGTCCACACCATGCCAACCATGAACTGCCACGACTCCTTTGACAGAACAGGGCTGTAGAGAAGCCTTGAACTAGATGTTAAGCAGCAAAATATGAGCTGCGTGCTCATGCTATTGACCCAAGAACTCACACATCAACAAATAACTTGGAGCAGTTAAAAATTCCTTGAGTAAAGGTACATTTGTGGCTCCCTTATTCCAGGAAACAGGAGAGGTCCTGGTTTGTAAAGCAGGCAGCTGAGATCCATCCCAAGGAAAAGCATGAAAACAGCAAGAGGAGATAAACTCGCAGGGAAAAAAAAATTCACACTCTGCACAGACACTTGCACAGAACAAGCTGAAGGACCAGCAGCTGGCTGAGAGGGGAGGAGTTGCAGTACAGAGCACCATCTGCACACGGCAGTACAAAAAGCCAGGTGAAAAACACCCTGCCCATGAGCAAGAGGGGCAAGGAGCCTCAATGACCTCCTCTGGTTAGAAGAGGCAGAGGCAGGCATAAAAGTAGGAGAGAGTCATCCTGAAACAACTATAACTTTCTTACTGGGAGGTTTTCTTAACTCAACACTCCTGGGCTGTGGCCCCTTCTTAGGGGGTGTATGGACTGCAATGTCAGGATTTTGTCCCTCACCAGCAGAAATCCCAGGTATAAGCAATCACTAGGATCCAGCACCAGCTGAGCCCCAGATACAAACATCACCCTACAGCAAAGGAGCCCCAGCCCCAGGACACTGCACAGAAATGGGAAACCTGAGTCCAGCAGGCACATGATGGAAAAACTGCCAGGTGAGTCTGCAGCAGCACACAGGTTACAGCAGGCAGCCACAGCAACGGGGTTAGAAGTGAGGGCAACCGGAAAATGAAAACCATGGAGATTGAGCACGTAGGCAGGCAGTCTGTGGAAAATGCCAAAGCCAGGGCAAGGCACCCCAGCTGCTCTGGGGTCAAAAGAAACAAGATGCATCAGCAACATGAGAGTTCTGCAGAAGGTGTGTCCTGAATGAAATCACAGCCAGTTTCCTGACCAGAAAAAAAGAGAACAGGCAATCAGAAGTTTCCCTGCTGGAAAGAATAAGAAGATTTAAAAGCCCATAACTGAGGCAGAGTAAAAATCCACGTTCCTCAAGTCAACACTGTGCCCAAATACCAGGCAAACAGCAGCAAAGAAAAGCCCAGAGCACTATGAAAATCAGAAAGGTGATTTGAGGTGTTTGGTTTTACCTTACTTCTTGCCTTCATTTAAATATTTAATCTTGCTGTTTAATAGTGTATTATGGAAACCAACAGTGGTTTTGGATAAGACATTGAACAAGGACTATGGTTCAATTTCTTATCTCTTCTATTGTCTTATAACACAACGTTGGCAAATTATTTTCTTCTCTGCACCACTATTTCACCTCCTAGATTTGGCTATTCTTGCACACTTAGATAAGAGAAATTTCCAGGCAAGCTTCCCCTTATTGTGAGTTTTTACAGTGCCTGGTACAATGGGGCTTTGACCCTCACTTAGACCTCTAGGTGCTACTAAATTTGAAAATGCTCACTTAAAGATTTTGTAACACCTGAATGAATCCACTACTGCAGATGGAGCCTCATATTAATGTAGAAAAAGGAGGTAATTTTACTAAAGAAAGATTATTTGTAAACCAAGCAGAACTAGGCAGCTGATGTGTTCTGTAACACCACAACATGGGGTCTATCATGACTACATACACTAAAATGGTTATTATAGATTTAGGAGAGAAACTAGAAGCCAATGTCTTTTTCTGCTTCAACCACCATGAGGGTAATGATGTGGCAAAATATGTTTGATTAAGGGTTAGTCTGTTATTAGTACTCAACTGTTTCCAGAATTGTTAACTTGCTTGTGGCAATAATATAACCTGTGTATTGCAGAAGGTACATGAAGATTTCCACTTACAAAAAGTGATGTCCAAAATCTGTTTTGACTGCAGAATGGAAAATGTTGATTTTAGCTGGTAATGGCTGAGTTGTGGTGGCTTTCTCATGACTATCCTGCATGGGTGAAACGCCAAAATGCTTTTTGGGACAGGGACCTAATCACTATTAAAAAAATGCTTTTAAAAATCTAAGTTTGTGTAAATCTTGGCCCAAGTCTTAATAGAGAGAAATAGATAGATAGATAGATAGATAGATAGATAGATAGATAGATAGATAGAT